>NC_012879.2:18224232-18305476 GCF_000003195.3 Sorghum bicolor | reverse complement strand
CCCCCCCCCCCCCCCCCCCCCCCCCTTGGTGTCCCAATCTCGATCCAAGATCAGTGCCAATCTGCAGTGTTTCCGCCCCTTCTGTGCTAGCGAAAAGAGAGAAAAAAAATCTCAACTTTTGACCGCTGGAGCTTGGGGAAATGAGTTTGCAGGTGGATGTTTCTTCAAGGTCATACTAGTAGTTTGATGTAAGGTCAGCCGCTTCTTTCTATCTCCTCTATCTATTGCTTATGGAATCATTTAAATGCTTCTGCTCTACTCTGTTGATACCATGTGTGGATTATATTGGCGCATTCCAATCTGAGATTAGGGATATGTATCTGGATATATGTTTCTTGAGATTATTGATGCGGATCTATCTAACTAGAACTTTGAGGAGTGTAGTCTGTCATCCATTCTTGAATATTCAATCATGTTCCAATTTGGGTTTTACAATACTCAGATTGTCTGAGTAGGTTCTTGATATTTCTGTTGCATCTTTCTAGATTGTCTTGGCTACACTGTCCTAGAGCAAGTTTCTCAGTCGCAAGTGAGATATTTTTGTGAGTTCCAAAAAGGAAGCAACAAGACAACAGAATAGGCCGCATCTAGATATATAATCTTGGCATCTCCTAGCTTCCTGAGTTGTCTCTGCAGCTTCTTCTGTTGAATTGAATCATCAATGGGTAGGGGGAGAGGCAGAGGGCGGAAGCAGCTCACCAATGGCAGGACCCACGAGGACAAGGGGAGCAGCGGCGAGGAGGTTGCCGTGCCTGCAAGGAAGAGGAGGGGACGGCCCCAGAAGCGTGTCGCCGCTGAGAAGATCATTGAAGCAGAGATGAAGAAACTGGAGGCGGCCGCCGATGATGGCGACGAGGACTACGTGGTGGGAGCAGGGGATGGTGCCAAACTGAAGGTGAAGGGTTCAAGAACAGAGCATGCTTCCGGAGGAGCTGGTGGCAACAAGAGGAACAGGGTACCCAAGGAAGAAGAGGACTCAAATCTTGACATGGAGGAGAACAGCTCCAGCACTCGGTCCAGCAATGATGAGTCCACCAGGTCCAATGGCTTCCGGCAGTCAGGAAGCCGCCGGAAGAGCACTCCACGGCGAGCGGCGGAGGCAGGGCTATAGTCAAAATTGGAATTGGAATGGAGTAGATTCTTTGGTATCAATTAGGCAGATGCTCTTCAATTTTGTCACATTCATCATATTTTTGGTAGCAATCTTCAAATTATGTCATCTTGGTGTTTGCTAGGCCTACATCTACATGGGTGTAAACATATATAATACTGATTGCAAGCCATCCGAAATTTTGCTTAATGAAGAAAATGTATGAATGAACCAAAAGCTCCACATCTAGGAGTTGGTTGGTACTGAACTGATTGGTCAGCACCATGTTTTGCTTCACATCAACAGACTACCACCACGAGCTCCTGCAACTTTCTTTGGCCCCCCACTAATGCGCCTTTTCATTGCTATTTTTATCACGGCAAGCATTGGTAGTTCTTACAATAAAATCAGGAGATCATGAGGTTTTTTTTTTACTGTGCCTGCCCAGCTATGCCAAAACTGGTCAACGTTTGTTTCTGCCTGTAGGCGGAAGCATGGAGATCTTGGATTCGTTGGTATTTTGTTTGTCTGACCCGATGAAGTGTACAGACTCGCCTAGTTCACTGAAAAACTCATGATCACATCGGATCTTTCAGCACATGTATAGAACATTAAATATAGATAAAAAATAATTAATTGCACAGTTTATTTGTAATTTGCGAGACGAATCTTTTGAGCTTAGTTAGTCTATGATTAGATAATAATTACCAAATAAAACAAAAATGCTACATTCTTAACTAAACAATGCCTTATGTGGGCTGTGAACTGAATTTAGATGTAGTCAGTCCTGCAGCACTAGTACTTTTCAGCAAAAGAATGTTTTCCGCTCACAATAAATCAGCGTAAGCTAAATTTCAGCGAAACAAACTAGAAGGAAAATATAGTAGAGGGTTATGTGAGCTGTGAGAGTTTTTGTGTGAGGTTGTGTTAGAATAGCTAATAGAATTCTGGCAAATTACTCAGTGCAAAACCACATCTTCGATGCAATCGTGAAAACCATTTGCAAAATCATACTTAGGAGTTTTCAAAACATTTAAAATTATGCACACCAATAGTGCACCTATAGATGTGCATCGTCACAAAATATGAGATTCAATTCTCATTTTACAAAAATTCATATGAAAAATAATAAATATCATTTGCATATGCACTAGAGGACAAAATTCCTCGATTTTTATTCTGTGCAAATGATATTTTTTATTTTCATATGATTTTTTTGTAAAATGAGATTGAATCTCAAATTTTGTGACAATGCACATCTATAGATGCACTATTAGTGTGCATAATTTTTTTTTGAAAACTCCTAAATATAGTTTTGCAAATGATTTTTACGATTGCACCGAAGATGTGGTTTGCACTGAATATTTTGCCTAGAATTTTTTCTAAATTTGCTATTTAGAAATTATTGGAGACACCATGACTGCTACAAAAAGCACTAGTCCTAGGCAGGTGTTTTTTTTTACAAGACTAGGCAGGTGTTGGTGCCTTGGCAATCTCTATCATCTTGAAAGCTAATGATTCTGCAGTGATGCTGTTGCAAAGAATATGAAACTGTGATGTTGCGGGTAGTACATATATACAAGAGCCTATTGGATCATCTAGAGCTAGTTATTAGTTATGGCTAAAAATTAACCTAAACTAGCACTAAAGATTAACCTAAAATAGTTGAGGTTGGCCAAATAGTTCATTAACAATTAGCTGAAGCCTTGACTAGAATATTAGCCTATCTATTAGCTCGCTCCTGGTTGAATATGCTAGAACAAAAAAAAAAGTTGGCTAACAATTAACCCAAGCATCAAACGAACTCAATAATAACACAAATATTTGGATCACATCTGTTAGAATCAACAGTGGAACTAGCTAGCGGCTAGCCACAACCGACCTAATTCACCACCACTCGGTAATATCATTGTCGTGCAATAACAACGAAAGGGTGCCGGACACCATGATAGTGTTTCCACTGAACTATTATTGATTTGAGCAATGTGACGGTAACGGAGCATCCAATCCAACTGATTCAATAGAAACATATGCTTATATATATGTAAAATATAAATGATATTTTTTTCAGAAGAAAAAACAGTAGTGTTGTCCCATCAAAACTTACAATGAATCATTTTGCCAGACCAACTCACTCTAAGGGCCTATTTGATCACCGGACGAAGTTCTGAAAACTAAAATTTTTCTTTTTTTCTAATGAGTTCCACTTATCAATTAGTCTCTGTTAGTAAATACTGATGCATTTTATATATTGTTAAAGTCCATATTTCAACCAATAATTTATATGGTTTTCAACCCTGAACTATGAAATTAGATACCAATTTGATTTGACTAATTTTAAAGGTAAATATTAAAAAAAATAATTGAATCTCTAAATTTCATAACTAATTTATTTTCAAATTAAAACAGTGTGAAATTAGTACCATTTTTCTTCCAAATATGTTATCTATCTCTATCCGTTGTTGTTCTACTTGCGGTTATTTTGATCTTGTTTGTTTCAAACAAGTAGTGTGAATGACTACGAGCAATAGAGCAAAAAAAGTACTAGTTTCATATATTTCCAATTTAAAATAGAATTTTAATTGATTTTTTATCAAATTAGGTTTTAATAAATTCTACAAAATTGGTAACCACCTTTTAAACTAGCAAGATGACAAATTTGTCCGGTTTTAATAGTTGGCGGCATCCGGCTTCCAATTTCATAGTTTAGGTTTAAAAAAACTCACAACCATGCAAGTTGGAGGTTAAAAAGAGACTTTAACCTCTTATATGAACTTAGATAAATTTTGATAGCTTGACTATACATAAAATCAAAGTTGCATCATTTTTGAATGGAGGTAATATCATTCTTATACACATGTTTTACAAATATGTAAAATCACATGACTCGGAAAACATCATCTAGAGCATCACCAATCAATTAACTTTGCAGTGTCATTTCAAGTTTCCACTAGTTCAAAATGCAATGCACCTTGCCGGATTTGGCAAGTACGACGGGCCCGAATTTATCAGGACCGTGCAAGTTGCTGGTGTCACCATTTGTGGTGTTCTTTGGGGTACACGGATGGAGGAGTTCACTACTCCGGCAACCCGTAGTGCCACAGCCCTACTCTACACAACAAAGGATTGATGCTTTGTTGACCCATTCCAGTAATTGGAAATGATGCTTGATTATATAATTGTTTTTAGGAGGATATTGTGGTTGGATGGCGATGCAATTGGAGCTTCACACTTTCTGCCTCCCACGTCGCCGATTCGAAATGCTTGGAAATGCTGTTGAGGCAACATATCCCTGTCACTGTAAATAGGATAATTTCGCTAAGCGCAACTTGACGGGCAGCAAGCAATATTGTTATTTTTTGTCACCAAACAATTAAGTACCTCTTTTGAATATAATTTTAGGTGTGTAGTTTGGGCTATTACAGATGTCGCTTCAGCTATTCTTCAAGGTCGTCATAGTATGTCACATTTATTTGATAGTTAGCTATGAAAAATTAGAAAATATTTGAAACTACTAATCCCAAAAGTAGGGATCACTACTAAAAAAAGATTTACCACAACCTTTTGGAAACACCCTCCAAGGAAGGTAGGAATTCCAACCGCCTCGGTTAATAGATTAGCTGAGGTGGACATCCTAACACAAATTAGGCCTCGATAAATTAGTCCTAGCCCGATAGTCCAAGACACCCAGTTCTGAGCTCACATATATATACACCAAACCCAGTTCTGAGCTCACATATATATACACCAAACCCAGTTCTGAGCTCACATATATATACACCAAACCTAGGGTTTCAGCCTCAGCTCCTCATTCCCCCTCCTGAGCCGCACCCACACTCCTTAGCCGCGCTCTCTTCCTCTCCTCGCGGCGCTCGACACCCAGTCGAGTGCAGTCAAGTGTGGAACCCCTCCCTCCCCTCCCCATCCCCTCCCGTTGGAGCCTGACGCCCTCCCTCCCCTCCCCTCGTCGTGGCTCTCTCCCCTACCAGCACCCTCTCCCCAACTAGCACCCCTCTCCCTCCCTTCTTCCTTACCACATCGGTGCACCGTCTTCCCTACCATGGTAGCACGCAAGCGGGCCAGTCGCACGGTGTGGCACCACCTCCCAACCACAGCTCCTTCTAGCGGAGCCCCTACCTCGGCGTAGGTGGGCTGGCGAGCGCAAGGCGGAGGCCGAATGGCAAGCACGAGTGAAAGCTCTAGTTTGGTTTTGGATAATTGATGAAACTCAAGTACTAATCTCTATGCTAAATGTGTGAATTATATGAGGTTGGTACATGCCAAGTGGTGGAGCTAGAGATGATCATGGTAACAATGGTGACAATCACAAGATAATCAAGTGCTCAAATTGAAAAGAAGGAAGAGAAAAACAAAACCCTATGAAGATCAAGGCAAAGGTATTCCTTAGGGTTTTGGTTTTTGTGGTCGAGATATTAGAAGGTGTGATCATATTTAGGATAGATAGCCATACTATAAAGAGGGGAATTTCTTAGCTAAGTAGTCCATCGAGTGCACTGCGTATTTGATTCCATCCATAAATCGACTTTCCCTCCTATGCTCTGAGTTCCAGTATCGATAAGAATTTGAGTTCTTATTGTTCTTATGTTATGGTATGAATATACCATACCAATTCGTTATGTATGGATGATGGATGAGATTCCATGAATAGAGAGCCAGTTCCAATAGACCATTCATGTTCGCGTGCATTTAGCAGAAATTGAACCCACAAATTTACCAAATATGAGTTGGGTGTTTTAACCATGCGGCTTTTCAGTTGTTAGCTGTATTTATCCTTTAACGTAGTAAGAGTAGTAGTGCACCTAACCACTGAATTAAATCCGAAATAGATAGGTGCACTGATCAACTCCTTTTTGGAACTAGGTGACATTGTTTTATGTGCATGCATTTAGAACCTAGTGAACTAACTTAACTCTTTTGAAGAAAATGATTATGAAAATGCTAACACACATGCACTTGATGTTTTACACATGGTGGTGTTGGCGCATTTGCAAAGGAGGTAGAGTTTGAGGGGTAGAGATGGGTATGGGATCCTCTCTCCCTATTTTCCATTGCACGGGAGGCAAGTTTCAGAGAGATGAAATGCCTATTTTCCACTGCGTCGTCGGAGGCGGATTTGAAAAGGTGGCGAAGTTGCGGGAGTATTTCTCTCACCAGACGCAGGTGGCATGAGCACCAAATGTTGGTTGTGCGTCTGGTTAGTACTATCTTGTAGCACAGAGGCTACAACCTAGGGTTGAGCACCGGACGCAGGACCTGCGCGTCCGGTCACTTTCTAGGAGCATCAGACGCTGCTAATCGGACGCTGACTGAACACTGTTTAACATCCGATCATAATGATGTGGTTTCGTGTGCGCGGCACTGAGGGAGGATTGGACATTGGGTTGCATCCGGTCACTACACACTGGACGCATCTGGTTATGAAAATCACGTTTTGGAATCTCTCTGAGTAGCGACCGGACACTGGGGTCTAGGTCATTTACTTAAGAGCATCCAGTGCAAACTTAACCATTGAGATCTAATGCGTGACATTCAAAGGAAGAGAACATGTGGTGAGAATCCAAGCACCAAACGCTAGAGGTAGCGTCCGGATAGTATGACCAGAGCATCCGGTGGCCCTGAGTTTTGTGAGAACAGAGAGCCAACGACTCTATTCTTTTGAGGGACTTATAAATAGTGTTTGGCCAGCTTGGGGCTCACTCTATTGGCACTTTAACATACTTACATCCTTGTGAGCCTAAGAAAACACCTTCCACTTATCTCTTTCATATATTCATCATCATAGTGAGATTGGGAATGATTCTAACTGCATTTGCATGAGTGATTGCATCTAGTGGCACTCGGGGATTGCTGTAGCTGTGAAGTTATTGTTACTCTTGGTGGTTCCGCCACCTAGATGGCTTGGAGCAGTAGAGGAGCATTGACATGAGTTGGTGATTGTTCGTGGTCATCTCCCGATGATTGTGAGAGTTTTTGTGACTTCCCTAGCAGAGCGCCAAAGGCAACTCTAGTGGATCGTGCATGTCATTGAGCTACCTCACTTGTGGGGTAGGTTCTTGGGATGTCCTATGTGAGGATGAGGTTTGTGCTACATCTCTTAGCTACCAAACCACCAAGTGTTGGTCGACACAATGGGGACTAAGGTGTCGGCAAGCACGTGAACCTCAGGAGAAAAACCTTGTGTCTCCATTGTGATTGTCTCATTGGATTTCTCTTAGTGATTGGATTTCATATCGTTGTGATTGGTTCGTCCCCTATACACGACGGTATAAAGATCACATCTCGCTCTTTTACATTCCCGCAAACTAGTGTAGCTTACTATCTTGTATAGAAACTTTAGGTAGCTCTCTAGTGTAATTAGTGATTTAGTCTTTGATTGAACATAGAGATTATAGCAACTAGACTTGCTTGGATAGGTGGCTTGCATCTCTTGTAGAGTTAGAGTGAAATTTCTTATGCCATTTGTTAAACTAACCCTTTGCTTTAGTGAGTTTATAGAATTTTTAAATAGGCTATTCACCTCCTCTAGCCATATTAGGACCTTTCAGCGAGGTAGAGGCAGTGGCCAGCGTGCACAGCTTCTCCTTGGTGGCCTTCTCTCGCGGTGACTCCTTCCCCGGCGGATCTGGTAGCAGCACGTAGATCTGGCACAACAACATGCAGATCTAGCCACCGCGTAGCAGTTCCTCCTCCTTCTCGGGCCAGATCCGCTCTCGTGGTGGTGGATCCGGCCAGCGCAGGTCTCAAGTGATGGGGTATGCGCGGGGCCCCTCAGATGGTGGCGGATGCATGGATCTTGAGAAAGGGCACCGACGGTGTGGCCCAGATCCAAGCCCGGTAGGGCCATAGGCTTTTTTTGTTTTTTAATTCTATTTATTGAGGCAGGCATCCAAACGCCTCGGAAAAGGTCAGATTTACCGTGACGTTTGGTCCAAGGCGTTTTCAATTCCCACCTTGAAAAATAAAAAATGTAGTAGTGGATAAAAACGGGATGGATGTTTTCTAATATCTGTCCATCCAGAAAGGGTCAAAACGATATATAGATAGTTCATATCTGAATCTAAACATTTAATATCTGACCGTATTTGAATCTGAATTCTCAAAATTGAATTTTTGATATGTACATGAAATAAATATCAATATCTGAATGATCCATGTTCTAAGATCCGAGAGCAAGCCACTATGATTATGCATGAATGTCATGATTTTTTATGAATAGTATTTATTCTCTTTGTGGGTTATATTCTCAATTATCATTGGATCTGTGTATATATTGGCTATCCTCCAAAACCTAGCCTCACAAAAATATTGGCAGATATGATCAAGAAGTTTTTCTCCAAGGCACATGAGTGACAATAATATATAGATTGACAGTCATCATAGTGCTTCTACTTTCTTAAACTTTAAAGGCCATGTGCATCAAATATGTAGAGGTAGAAGTGTACGTGTTTCAAGTTTTTTGTATCATGATGTGAGTATCTTATCTTAAAAAAACTTCCATTATTAAAAAAACAACTGCAAATAAAGAGGTACTCCCTTCATCCTGTAATATAGAGCGTTCTAGCCTTAAAATTTTATCATAAGACATTCTAGAAGACAGAAACTCATTTTGCATTAAATACTTTTTATTTATCAACCAATCACCATAAATTATATTGATGATAACATCTTATTTGGAAATAAAGTGAGGGCTCATGCGTCTTTTGTGTTCTCTCTTAATTTGTCCTAAATTTTTAGAATGCTCTATATTACAGGACGGAGGGAGTAGACCAATGGACTATTTCAAGAAACGTAGAATGCTCTGATTATTTTCTAAATTCTGAAGGACTTAGATCCTAAATTGAATAATTTTCCTTTTCCATGCGTTAAATCTTAAAATTATTGTCCCAGAAAACTAAATTTAGCAAAACGAATCTTGGTCACCATGTCACGTGCTCACGCAAATCTAGCTAAACTAACATAGGGAGGAAAAACTAAATATTATCTTCCCATGTCAATCTCACCTTAAAAAAATGGCTAACTTGATTTTCAGTAGTCAAGTATTTGTCTGGCTGTTTCTAACTAAACTAACATAGGGAGGAAAAAAACTTTCCTGGCTTTATGTACGATAATGCAAAGTACCACCAAAGTTTCCATCTAAATTACTCATCTATCATTATTGAAGATAATATTTAGTTTTTTTAGTGGAAGATAATATTTAGTAACACCCCTAAATTTGTATACAAATTACACACATATATTATTGTAAAAATAAACAAAAATAATCTTCAAATCTATATATAAATACTAATATAAGCTATTATATAAAATAACACAATAACCACAAATTATGTTATATATGTTTCTAAATTACTCACTATCAAAGAAATGCTATGCGCCATCGTGTGGAGCATGTAAACATGCATACATTAATTATTATTTTGATAGTTTATCATTACTTCATTAGTGGAAAACTCAACAAATCACATACCAATGACATTGCCAAAACACTTTAAATTATATAAACATTATGCAGCAATCATGATGCCTAAGAGGGGAGTTAAATTAGACAACTTAAAAACTAATGGCCTCTAAAACCTACTTATCAAAACATATACAAAATACTATCCGAATATGCACTACGGTTTTTCTAAGTATTATTGCTATCTTTAACAAAAAAACATTGTACTTTAGGTTCTAACCCCATCAACTAACCTATAAGCTAGGCTAGAAAGTGTAAGTACAAATCCAAAGAAATGCAAGAGGGGGACGTAAATGAGTCAGAGAATGCAAACTCCCATGTTGATGATTTTTCCTAAGGTATTGGAAGCTCGTGTTCCCCCTAGTACTCGTTGGAGCCCCTCACAAGGATGCACTCACAAGAGGCAAGCTCCCGATCAAGTAACTTCGTGGATAGCTATAGGGTCGAGATGGTGGACTAGAGGGGGTGAATAGTCCTTTCTAAAAAAGTAGTCGCACCGACCGAATCAAATGCGGAATTAAAATTATTAGTCTAGCCAAGACACCCCTCTATCTAAATTCACTAGCATCTTAGAAAATATCCTAATTAGGCAACAAAGGTATTGGGCTAGCTAGAGCTCACCTAACCAATTTTAGGAGCAAAGTCACACAAACTTATGTCACTAGTACTTTAAGCACTAAGGGAGCTCCTATACAAACTAGTAAGCAAAAGCATAAAGCCACCTAAGCTCACTAGCAATGCTCAATAATAAAACTTCACAAAATAAATTAGAGAGCACAACTTACTTAACTACAAAAATTAAGCAAGATAACTAATTTACTACAAAAGTAAACTAGTTACACAAGGAACCTACTTCTATGCTACACAAGCAAGAAGGTAACTAGTAAGCTACACAAGCACAATATATGAAATATAAATACAAGCTTGTGTTGGAAAATTGCAAACCAATGGGATGAACAAGATTGACTCGGTGATTTTTATACCAAGGTTCACTTGGTTGCCACCAAGCTAGTTTCTGTTGAGACAAGCTCCAATGTTGCTGTCAGTCCTCTTGCTAGTGATGACCCACAAGTCACACTCTCCCACGTGAAGTGTTTACCACAAGCTCTAGAACTTTGACACGGTCGGACCACTTGTCGCCCCTTCACGTCTCGCTCTACTAGAGTTGCTCTTCGCGGCTCCCACAAGGCAAGCACAATATCCCTCACAATCTTCTCCAGAGCACCACACAAGCTTCCTTGCATGCTTCAATAGAGATTACGCGACCAAGCCATCTAGGAGGTGGAAACCTCCAAGAGTAACAAGCACTATCGGTGCAACTCGATCATCTAGTGCCACTCGATGCAATCTCACAATGCAACACACTAGAATCACTAGCTTGCAATTTGATCACACTCTCTCAAATACAAGTGAGTTAGAGGGCATCCAAGTACACTTACACAAGCCACCAAGGCGTGAGGGTGCTCAGCAACCAACCTAAGGCTAACTAATGCTTGGTTTTATAGCCCCAAGAAAATAGAGTCGTTGTACCTCTTCATCGGGCACTCTTCACAATCATTTTTTAAAGGATTAGTCATTTAATTGACCATGCCACTCAATCCTAGCAACGATGCAAGGTTAGATCACTCGAGTGGTACTAGATGACTGATATGTAAACAAGTTTGCCCCTGTTGATAGTATGATCATCTATCCTAAACCTGGTCATAAACTTCTCTACACACCTATGACTAGTGAAATAAAATGCCCTACAAATATACCTTTACCTTGTGCATTCCATTCTATCTCCTTCGGTGTTTATGCAACACATGCACCAGCTATGTCACAAATGATATGATCCACTTCATATCATCACGTGACTATATTAGTTTATCGATTTTGACCTCACTTGCTCTTTACTGTTGCTTTGGTCCAACGGCACCAATTCATCACTCAACTTACCCTATCACAGTTGCAACCAGTCCATCGAGCCAAGCCTCATCTTGATCTTCTCCACCTTAGTCACATGACTCAGTGTCATGTCTCATATACAATGAGCTCCTTCACCACATGTGTGAGCCTTACAATATAATGAATCCAAGCCATTTCACCTCTATGCATGAGTTGCTCACACAAGTGTATCTATGAACTAATTACCTATGTATCTTACATAAACACATAAGTCCACCTAGGTTATCATTCAATTACCAAAACCAAATAGAGACCTTTCAATAGCCCACATGCCTTTCTTGTGCATAAGTGGGTCTCCTGTGACCTTCTCTTCGTTCTCCGTTGTCTTTACTATCGAGTTTCTGGCTAAAACAACATGGACCTCATCCCCTAGTACAACCTAGGTTGCCATTCCACACGTTCGAGGGTCTTGCAAGACTACAAAGCCTCTAGTGTGTACAAGCTTTGGTGCGTATACAAGCACATATAGCAAAGTGGTGTGCAAACCTCACTAAACTCTAAGCTAACACCAACCCAAGAGCTAATGTCGCCTAAACTAGCCTAAGCACCAATTAATGCTTTTGTTGATTGCTCTAAACTTCTCTTAAGCAATTTTGTGGCTAGAGCATATGCAAGAGTGTTGACTGTGAAAATGTCATACTTTTATATACTCAAAAACACCGTCAATAGTCTCAAAACAAAGCAATATAAGCATATTTTATCAAATATTCCCAGGACTTATAGAAAATGGAGATAAATGAGCCCCAATGGGCCCACCATCCTTCCAAGCTTGCCATGACAAGAGAAACACTCCAAAGTGATTCTCCACCTTTGATCAACTTATGTTTTTTTTTCTCAGCGGCTAGAGATGAGAGCACATAGATTGAATGGCCCACATAAAAGGTGAACCAACTTCAAGATGGACTCATGAACTTACATACCCAGCAAGGAATGACTCAGGGGACCCCGCACTAGAAGGGAGGCCCACAGACAAGAGAGGGGGTCGGCCTGTTTATGCTCTTCAAGTACAGATCACAACTAATTAACCCAATTAAGAGTTTCCCTATTTGATTATGATCATTTTTTACACATACATGGAAATGCACTTTGCCTTCATCAAAACATAATCAGAGAAACACCTGGAAGTACAGCTGAACCACTAAACAGTAGGCCAGCCATGCGCCATTTGTTAATTGCATCAAAAAGACGGAGGATGTGTCTCCCATCTCCACATGGAAGGACTTTATATGGAACAACTGGTGCTGGACATGGCGGTCTCCGGTTTGCCCAGCTCAGAACCACCTCCAAAGAACTAGCCAGCCAGCCTTATAAATACAGCCGCCTGGGGTACACACGAACACGGGGCAAGCAGAGAGTACACATACAGCAACGCTGCACGCACAGCCATGTCGCGTCTAGCTCTTCTCCTGCTCTTCGCCTTGCCGTTCCTCGTCGTCGTCTCGGCCGTGAAGGCAAGCAGCAACGTCTCAAGGAGCCAGTTCCCCAAGGGCTTCCTCTTTGGCACAGCGTCCTCGGCCTACCAGGTAAGTAGCAGCTAGTTCTCCTACTGGAAGAAGCGTGAGTAGCGGTTTTGCTCTTATATTGAGTTTGGCGCGTGCAGTATGAAGGAGCGGTGAGGGAAGGCGGCAGAGGGCCAAGCATCTGGGACACCTACACTCACACTCACCCAGGTCATATATATGCCTGCCTCCATTTCAAGCTCTTGCCATCACAAAGTTAAGGACGCAATATCAGGCCAATATGCCTGTGGCTGTTACCTGCTAATGCTTATTGCTACTCGATCATCATGATCCTGACCATGTCGACATAGCTTAGTTATTATCACTTTAGTGGCCAAATAAATGGCCACACCAGTGAGGGCTCAAACAGGACCAAAAGTTTCTTCTACATTTTAGGTTATTAAGACTAGTTAGACCAAATGGTGCGCTGTATGATGCTAGTTCGGACAAAGAGTACAGGGCTAAGAACTACCAAGTCCCACTAAATTAGCATGCCATCAAGCATCGCTTGACTGAACCAAAAAGTTGCATGGTAAAGTACTAACTCCTTGCTCAAATGAAAGATTAAGTAGTTTATTAACACTATTGCACACCATCAACAAACCTCAGAAACAAATCAGGAGTTCTTAACAATTGCATAGGAGTATAGGAATAGCATGCTAATGATATGCTTGCTCACTAACAGGATCAGAACATCTTGCTTTTTCTGGCAAATAGCAATCAAAAAGATAAACCAGAGTCAATAAAAAAACCGGAGGGCAAGGGTGTCCACCTTAAACCCGAATCAGAATCTTGAAGGAAAAAAACAATAGTAAATCTTGTCAGTTGTCACTCAACTTGCGACCAGACAACCAGACATGTCGAAAATCAACTGAAGATAGCATAAAGTAATACAACTTGATAGGAATGCCGGGCTTAAGTGCTTTCCCGCAACAGCATGTAAAGTATGCTAATCAGGCAATGAAACCATGACATCGCATGCAGGCATCCTGCAGGTTACATTGTTTAATGTTTATTGACTAATGAACTACTGCCAAGAAAAACAAATTTCTTGAGCAATTAAACATTCAAGATAATGCAAAAGGGCACATGATTAAACCTAGAAATACAGACAATCACTTTGCTCAGTTGATCTGTTCAAAACTAAATTTAGTTCATTCAGGACTTGTTTGTATTGTGCTTATCAAACAACTGATGTTCAGAGGTTCCATATGCCGAGAACTTTCAGTTCACCATGTGATCTTAGCATGTTACCTCGTCTTGTCCTTGCAGTATCCAAAGAGTACCTATGCACTATGTTTCGGTTAGGAAGATAAAGTTAGGGTGAGGATATGATGTGATACGGGGAGAAAGATGAGCAACTCAAAACAGAACCGTGTTGTCACAAATATGGGAGGTTATCAGATCTTTGAGACTACTATTGATCCAACAGAACAGAACAGCCAGAAAAAATAAGTGGAGTTAGAAAGCCGTATGATAGGTGTCGGATGGTAAGTGGCATACTCCATGGGAAGATCGGAGCCAAGGACCACCAATTGATTTGACCTACTAGTCTAAGAAAAAAGAACATACAGACAAAAAGTACAAACGAAAAGATGAGGATCTACAAAATCAAACAATATGTTAGCGACAACTTTTATAGCCAACAATACTTTGATTGCTTTATGTCAAACAGCAACAAACAAAAAGGAAAAGAACATGCTGAATCCAATCTATGGGGATGTCTATTCAGAAGCCAAAGAGTCCAAACTAGTACAACTCACTAGAGCGCACGAGGCAGTTAACTATACAATTTCCTGAAAACAATGCTCCATCTAACCTAACGTATATCAAATAAAATCCTAAATAGAGATCTCAACAGTTTGTTCAGATCCATAGTCCAGACCATGATTCTTGTTCTAAGCCCCAATAATTTCTCAACAGAGAAGATAGCAGATGGAAGCAATGGAGACATGGCAATTGATTCATATCACCGTTACCAGGTATTGTCAAAAAATGACCATCCTAGCAACCAATACATTTTTATTTTACCAGCATATATCAGATGCCATTCACTGAATACAGGAGGATGTCAAAATCATGAAGGATATAGGTTTTAATGCCTATAGATTTTCTATTTCTTGGACAAGAATTCTGCCTAGTAAGTGATTCTTCTAGCCTATTATCATACACTTCATGTCTCAGAAAATTGTAGAAGAATCTTGCCACTTGAGATTAAATAGACCTCATGTGTGCTGCATGCACTTAAACCCATTACCTTCGAACATATCCTAGCCAACCACTTAGAACTGCTATAGTAAAATATTTTGGAGACTTTAACTTTGATCTGCAGCAAACATCCATCACCTTTGAACATATTCTAGCCAACCATTTGGAATTGCTGCTATTATATATATCAAAATTTGGAGACTTCTACTTTGAGTTGCATCAAACGGTAATAAAGTTCAAACGGAGAACAGCTAAACATATAGATCAACCTATGCTTCTAGTTGATGCAATGATGGATTGATGGCATGGATGCAGACGGAAAACTGAGTGGAGGGGTCAACATGGAAGGAATCAAATACTACAACAACTTCATTAACAAGCTAATTTCAGAAGGTAAATACTCATAACACAAATAGTCAAAAAATTATATATCTTTGCATCATAATGTTTAAACAATGTAGGCATTCAACCATTCGTGACCCTTTTTCACTGGGACTCCCCACAAGCATTAGAACAGCAGTATGGTGGCTTTTTGAGCCAGCTTATTGTGTAAGTAAATTTGACCAATCATGCCATATAAATCTTCCTTAATGCATCCTAAATTATCTGCTCTGATCAATAATAACAATGCTACTCAAATTTGAACAAACTAAGAATCACGCCTTACTATATTTAGCTATCATTACCAGAGAAGACTTCCGTGACTACGCCAACATCTGCTTTAGGGAGTTTGGGGACAGAGTCAAGCACTGGATAACATTCAATGAGCCTTGGAGTTTCAGTATTAATGGTTATGCCAGTGGTATATTAGCACCTGGAAGATGCTCTGCTTGGGAAAATTCAGGATGCAGCACGGGAGACTCTGGAAGGGAACCTTATATTGTAGCTCATAACCAACTTCTAGCTCATGCAGCAGCAGTTCAGGTGTACAAAGGCAAATACCAGGTACAGATTTTATTTCCAAATTGTTATTACTTTCTGGAATACACAGGAGAGCTGCGTATCATTACATAAGAAAGGATAAAGAAGACTCAAATAGCCAATACGAAAACCACACAACACACACACCTCAGGTTTTTATACTTTCACATGCGCCTGTTCATAACAAAAGAGACGACCAAAACCACAACTACAGGAGCTGCTATCCACCATGACTAACAGCAACTAGACCTCTAAGACTCTTGGCGCCTGCCAACATCCAGTGATCAGCCTCCTCCTGTGCAAGGAGAAGAGCTCGGTCTAACCTGGGCGGGACACACAAATCAAATATATGCAATTATAACATAACAAAATGCATTCTGGCATGCAAAGAGGATATATCAATAATGTGACAAACCTTCTAATTACATTTAATTGAAAATATTTACACAATTAGGTCTCCAAAAGTAGAACGTGACAGTAGATACTATAAATAAGCTATAAAGCCACAATCTGCTCCTATAAACAATAATGGTAGTGCTGGACATTTTCTAGAGTTCTACGCAATGTTTGATAACAAAACTAGCACATCAAGGTGTCTCAGACAAGAGACGAGAATTCCAAGGTTCATCCAACTTTTATGATAGCTAACCAGTAACCACTGAAAACACTAGTACTCATTTAATCATTTCCATATACTTGATAGTTTGCAGTTACAATGATAATTAATAATCATGCAGGAGAAGCAAAAAGGGAGCATAGGAATCACTCTAGTCAGCAATTGGATGATTCCCTACACAAATTCCAAGGGAGATAAGGATGCTGCCAAGCGCGCACTAGAATTTATGTATGGCTGGTGAGTTTTCATTTAGTTCTTACTAGATAGACTTCAGGTTTCGTCCATGAAGTTTCCTCTAAATCAAAATCAGAAAGATTCTTCTAAGACACTGTTTACATAATTTGGTGATAATTTGAACAGGTTCATGGATCCTCTAACTAAGGGAGATTACCCACTCAGCATGAGAACACTAGTTGGTAATAGATTACCAAGATTCACAAAAGAACAGTCAAAAGCCATACATGGATCATTCGACTTCATTGGCCTCAACTACTATACAGCAAGATATGTTCAGAATACCAAACACAGTAACAATGGAAACAGAAGCTATAATACTGATTCACGGACTAATCAATCAGGTAATCATGTAATCATGTTATTTCTATTCTACTATTCAAATTACTTGGGTGGACTAAGAGTTTTCAGGACCTGTATTATTGTAACAACAGTTGAAAGAAACGGGACAGTTATTGGTCCAAAGGTATGACTTCCACAAAAAGGAAAATTATATTGCTTCATGTTTGACAGTTGTGTAACTGAGTCGATGATAAATAATGAAGGGTTATTTATAGATAATCCGAAAGTCATTGCAGATTCATAGGCATGAAAAAAATGAATCTTTGTATCCAGGCTGGATCTCCTTGGCTCTACATCTATCCAAAAGGAATAGAAGAACTCCTGCTATACACCAAGAAGAAATACAACAATCCTACAATCTACATCACAGAAAACGGTTCAACTGTCTAACTACATTTTATATCAGTTTGTTCTGTGGCTTACTCAGGAATCCAGGGCAGTAGCTGATAAATTTATTCATTATGCTGCAGGTGTCGATGAAATTAACAATGTAAACATACCACTTCAAGAAGCCTTAGTCGACAATACCAGAATAGAATTCTACCGGCAACACCTATTCCATATTAAAAGAGCCCTCGAGTAAGTCTGGTGCCTGATTTGTAGTAGATGCATAATTGAATTATCGATCACGATTCACGAAAATGTATGTATTAGACACAAAAAAATATTTACGTTTATGCACCAAAATCAAAAGTACTCTTATGACATGGCAGGGAAGGAACTAATGTACGAGGGTACTTTGCATGGTCACTATTGGACAATTTCGAGTGGATGGATGGTTATACTGTGAGATTTGGCATTAATTACATCGACTACAGGGATGGTTTGAAAAGATATCCAAAGAGTTCCAGCAAATGGTTCCAGAATTTCCTTCATAAGTGAAATTTTGTACTGCTCAAGTCAAAAGTACTATGGAGCAACATTACAATTACAAATGTAACATCTATATTTTATTGTACCCTCCAGCTTCCGGTTAAGTGTTGTACAAGTGATTCTTATAAAGCCAAGATGATCGGACTGCACTTTCCCTGAGCATGCTGATATTTCTAGAGTAATAATACTACAAGAATGCATCTATGAAATCATTGTAGTCCATCATGCTACTCTGATAGTTAGGATTTAAAAGCATACTCATGTCACTCATACAATGGCCTTTTGCAACAGAAGCATACATTAGATGTTACACACAAACAGATACATATCAGTAATCACAGATGAACATAAACAATTGAAACCATTAAAACCAATGTTGCAAACATCAGCATGTTTAGGCCTTGTTTAGTTCGCAAAATTTTTTGTTTTTGGGTACTGTAGCATTTCGTTTTTATTTGATAAACATTATCCAATCACGGAGTAACTAGACTTAAAAGATTCATCTAACAAATTACTGGTAAACTGTGTAGTTAGTTTTTATTTTTGTCTATATTTAATGCTCCATGCATGCGACCAAATATTCGATGTGACGGGGAATCTTGAAAATTTTTTGTGAACTAAACAAGGCCTTAGCCTTGCAACTGGTTTACGTAAAAAAAAAAAAAAAAAACCTTGCAACTGGGGATTTTTCAAATTTCATAACAGATAGCACAGGGCTTCAAGGAATCATATAATTGGCTAATTACGTTGTTCAACTTGCCTGTATATCAGGATAAAGTACAACACTGACTAAGGCGGTCAACTTCTACGAAACATTGATTAGATCATTGTTCACTGATAATGAAGCCTTTGGTAACCATATATTACTTTCTTCACCACTCAACTGCATTCGTTTTGTCCTGAGAGGGCTATAATATGACTTGTCCATATGATTTGTCCTGAGAGGGCTATAATATGGCATATGCACTTCCGAGCAGCAAAGCAACAGGAGCAGGAAAATCATAAATATTCTGAAGTATATACCATAAGATGATAATTTTGCAAACTCAAATCTTATTTGGTCCAGGAACAAAAATACAGTCATACAGCTAATTGACTAACACTTGAGCTCAGTAAAGTGTTGATCTCTCCAATTATATGCACTGGCCTTCCATCAAAAACAGACGATAGTGTTGACTCACACAGCTTCTTTAGTTCCCTTGTTTTTGTAATTGCTGCCTCCTGTATATGTGAAAAAGGCAAATATTTAACACAAATATGAATCATAATAAGCCTACAAATCCTTGCCACTATGATGCTCTCTTATTTGAGTTTAGATCACAGCTTCGCAGGGATTGCTACTACATGGTGTTTTTTACTAAACTCGGTAAAACTGTAGAAGTATATGTGCGATGAACAAAGCAACAGAATATCATTGAAACTGATTTCTGGACACAATACTTGGTTAGAATTTGCAGGGGCACACTGCATAGCTATTTCGCCAAACGGAATAAGAAATTAGTTAGCGAACAATGTGGAAATTCAAAGGTGATCTTTTCCATCATCCACCAGCAAATGGAGTGTCGTGTGTCTGAGCAGCATTGAGTTCAATAGCAAATGGCCAGAATATTTGCATCATCATCGATCAGATAAATGCTTTTACAGAGTGTGTCAGCAAGTGATGAAATTGTATTTTCTGTAGCCAATTTTACCAAGGATTTTTTTTTTCACTTACTTGCTTTGGCCATGATGATGACAGTGCGTTTTGCAGCTCCATACGCTTAACAGATAAATCACCTAAACCTTCCCGTAATTTAACCTCATGATGCTTCTTCTCTTCTAAGGTTGACACTAATCTGTCCAGAAACCTTGGGAAGAGGAAAGAAACAGTAACCAGTTAAAGAAAATATAGAAGCATTATGCATTTATAGGCTAAGAAAGATTTTTTTTCTATTACTTTATTGAACTAGTAGTAATGAAAGACATTAAGGAGCAGGATGCTTCATAATCCCTTACCTTTTAGAATTAAGGATCATTATAAGGTCAAGAGTCTTCTGATTAGTTAGCAATGAGATTGCTGAAGAAACCTCTACAAGCATATTCTCCAAACTATCAGGAGCATGCTGCTGGAGAACAAAAGGTGAGACAGCTTGCACTTGATGCTGTAGAGATGATGTATCTGCATTCCTCATCTCCCCTAAGCGTTGTGTCAAAAATGATTTTACCTGTTTCAGTTATCATAAATTAATGAATTGCAACAATATGCAATAAGGTGCATCCAGAAAGCAGCCTCGTCGTACAACAAAGACACTTGTCACCAACTGAATTTCTAAAATAGCATTATTATTCAGTACAGACAAGATGAAAGGAAATGTCTTAATAAGACAGATTATGCAATATAACCTGAACTAGAAAAGAGGGGGGAGGGTCAACATACCTCAAGTAAATCATCCAGAATGTCATTCCTATATTCCTTTTCCAACAACCGACTTCTATCTTCAGTTATCATTTGAGACTGTGGTTGCTCGAATTCAGATGGAGCATTCTGTATACTAGCAATTTCTTCAGAACTATCAGCAGTGATGTCCCAGCAAATACCAGACTCAGATGATGCAAGATCTTTGTTCAAGGATTTGTCTGCGACACTAACATTATAATTTTCAGAACCGGCCAGCTCTATATTAGCGTCAATAATTTCATATGATCCAAAACCATTGCCAGATTCTTCGACAGGCTGTTCCACAGCACCAATGTCCCAATCAATTTCATTAGCGTCCACAGAAATGTCCCAGTCAATATCATCATCAGCAACATTTGAGTCAATTTGTCCATGAGATTCCGGTGCCTCAACAAGAGAACTTTTGATCTCATTATATACTGAGACATGCAAAGAAGGGGGATTGGCCTGCAACTCTTTCAGCTTGTGTAGCACAGAAACACAATTTCCCTGAAGTTCAGAAGAACAAAGTGGTTAAATTTTACAAGAATGTTTCTAGCAGCTAGAAATTGTGTATTCAATATGTGTACCATGTCCTCAGTATGGCAATCCTTGACAAAAGTTGTGTAGTACTCCATGGCATTTGAGACAGGATCACTGTTCAGGGCCTCCAAGATTTTGCTAAAAGTAGATGGAAGTGTTTTTGCAGACTCTATTAGTTCTTCCCTCACATTTATTCCCTGCGGATGACAAAGTTTAAAACAAGTGGCGCTCCAAATCAGTATGATGTGGTCAGCAATGTAGTAGGAAAAATTAGTGCTGGTGGTCAGATAGAGAGGCCAAATGCCCTCAAAGGTAGCCAAAAAGGTAGAGAAGCTGACCTGCAAGCCAAGTTCCTGGCAAGCTTCTACATATCTAGTAGCTGACAATGCTGCAAGGCGCTTGATGTCAGCCTCCCTTCGATCAAGCTCTGCAAGCTGCTGCTGAGTCTTCTGCATCTGCTTCCTCTGATATGGACTTGAAGGAGCCAAAAAATCAAACCAATTAGCCATGGTCAAGCGCAGCTAAACGGAAATTTAGTTAGCAGTCAAACAAAATATCTAGCTAGACTTCATACATGTCATAGTTAACATTTTGAACCATGATCTGTGCTGCCTCTCCAAGGAAGACATGGTCCTTGTCATAAGCTTTAACAATGGACTCCCATTCACCCTAGAAAATACAATTGCAATCAGTTGGGATTTCAATTCCAGAAAACGACGATGCATTTGTCTCACAGAAGGAAAAGCAAACACTACCGCGGATCCCGTCAGGCGGCCAAATATGTTGCGAGTCTCGGTGTTGGAGTCTAGAAGAATTCCGTATATCTTCCTCGCTTCAAGGTACCCAATTTCTGAACCAAAGGCGAGGAATCAGAAGCAAAGGATTACATTCGACACAGACAACGAGAGTGAGAAAACCGAATAGAGCGCCCTAAGAGGCAACGCAAGGAAGAAGGAAAGGGGGGGGCGGTTCGGTGGGTGGGTTTAAAAGAGGAGGCACGACGAATTCGCCGAAATTCCTACAGTGACGACGATCCGCTGAGAGGTGGGGAACAACTGTGCTACCTTCGGGGTCGAGGGCGAGGAGCGAGGGGTGCAGGTCCCGCGGCAGGGCGGCGAAGGCGGAGGCGACGCGGGCGCGAATGCCGGCGAGGCGCTTCCGCCAGTCGTGCGGCACTCGCTTGCGGTCGACGAGCCACTCCTGGAGGCGGCCAAAGGCGATGTCGATGGGGAGGTTGCGGATCTCCGACGGGTCGTGCATCGTCGCGCCCGCGGGGGTCCGCGCGGCAGAGGAGGATCACGCGGCCGGCGAGGGGGAAGGCCGGAAGGGGATGACGAACGCGAGCGCCGCAGGCCGGAGCCGATCGGGGAGAAGACGAGAGTGAGCGATGGATGACTCCGTTGGACTCGGCGGCACTTTGGTTGTTGTTGGGCTGGATGGAGAGTAGTCGTTGGGCCTTTTTCGGTCCACGGAGCCGGCCCAAACCTCCCTCCGATTCCGGCTCGCGTACGCGACACGCGGGTTTGCGGTGCGGGGACCACTGGCAGTGGCAGAGGCTGCGAGAAATCCCAGAAAGGAATCACACGGCACGCGGCCCCGTGAACAACGGAGAATAAATTCGGCGGCCGTCTCGTCTCGTCTGCTTCCTTCGTCTCTTGGTCTTCCCACCAATCTCTCTCCCAATCCGCTAATCGCTATTTGCTGCTCCCAATCCGCTTATCTCTCTTGAAAGGGCAGAGAAGGGCGAGATGACGGTGGAGAAGGTGGACGCGGCGCTGGCGGACTTCGACGCCCACTTCGACCGCCTCTTCGCTTCCCCGGACGCCGCCTCCGACGGCAAGGTGAAGCTGCTGCTCTTCCTGGCCGACCGCGAGCCTGACTCCTCCCTCACCTGGTGCCCCGGTAAGTAACGCCGATAATAACGATGAGATTCCGTTCAGCAATTAATAGCCGTCGTGTCGCCCTGGTACTGGTGTGCTTACTTTTGCTCACCGTCGCCGTGCGGCGGGCGCAGACTGCAACGTGGCGGAGCCGGTGATCTACGAGCGGCTGGAGGCAGCACTGCAGGGCAAGGACGCGGTGCTCCTGCGCGCCTACGTCGGGGACAAGCCCACGTGGCGCGACCCGGCGCACCCGTGGAGGGTGGACCCCAGGTTCGGGCTCAAGGGGGTGCCCACGCTGATCCGGTGGGAGGATGGCGCCGCCGCCGCCCGCCTCGGGGACGACGAGGCGCACCTCAAGGACAAGGTTGACGCCCTCCTCTCCGTTCCTTCCATCTGATCTGAGTAGGCTGCTATAACAATCTGTGATTCAGTTCATGTATGCCGAACCAAAAGCTGGGAAATTGAGTGAATGAAGCTAATAAATCAGTTCATGTATAAGGAACCAGAAGCTGGGAAATACGTACGGTACGTACGTAATAAAGCCGCTAATTCGATAATAGTGAAGCTAGTAATTCGATGGTTCTCTGTCTCATTTTGCATTCCAAAAATCTGGATTGTATTTCACGTTGTTGAGTGAATCCTAAGATAATTCATCGTTATTCATAGCTTCATACAACAGACATTCTCACTAGTAGAATAACAGATCAGTCCACTTTGGTTGATGTTGCAAAAGAGGCCAGCAATGTAGACAATAATAGTGCATGTTTTGTACTTGTTCTTTCCCCTGCATGCTTGAACAATCTGAACAAGTTTTGTACTTGTTCTTTCCCTTGCATGCTTGAACAATCTGAACAACAAAAATGCCAAACATTTCCATGTTCACTTTGAGGATGAGACGTGTTCATCTGAATCATCCAGCGACCGATGAACGTAGTAGCCAAAGTTGGACGCTTGCTGCTGAACTTGGGATGGCTATATTCGACGCTTGCTGCTGAACTTGGGATGGCTATATTCGAATGGATGTTCCGCTAGAGCACTTCTTTTTGTATGACATAGCTGACGGGTTTTTTCTGAAGGGTATGTATCTTTTATTGAAAGGTTGACAAAAGTTTTGCCATAGTTCTAGTAGAAGAGAATGGAAAAAAATACTAGCTAATTTTTATTAGCAAAAAAAAATGCCCAAAAAAACCTTACATATATAGTTCCGGAAAAAAATGCTAGCTAATTTTTATTAGCAAAAAAAACATGCCAAAAAAACTTACAAGGGTATTATTACCCAACACATCACTAGATCTGGTATTTCAACCTTTTCAATAAATAGTGTAAAGGAAAAAATAGCCATATCACCAATAATTTGCTCCTATAAAAATAAAAAAGCAAAACCCGCCCTGTGGCAAGTTTTCAATTTTCTAAATAAGTACGAGTAAATAAGAGGAAGATGAAGAAGGCAGTGTTGGCATGCCAAAAGAGGGCAACGCAAGCCTACTTGAATAGTTGTGGCTCTTGGCCGTAGTGAATATGGAAATTAAATTGACAGCGCCTCATCAGCTAGCTGCAACATCATTTCTCATCCTAATTTAGAAAACATTTAATTATCGGTACAAATCTTTCTTATATCCATACTTTCTATGATCGCTTGTTAAGTACTCCTAAAGCATAAATGTTGCTATTACATCCAGTAGTAACAAAAAATTTGTTTAATAGGATGATTGCTTTATTAAAGATTATTCTTTTGCCCAGCATGACATTAGTTTATTTTTCTTAGCATGTAGTACCATGCTGGTATATGCATATGTATTTGTAGACCCCCAACAATTCATCACCCGACTATTGGAACATCGAACACTATAGCATTTTTATAGTCACAACCAGCATCGCAATTCATAAGGAGCCTAACACGATTGCAGCAATAGTTATCAGTAATAACGGCATCTTGAGGGGCATAAACCACATTGGTGACACAAGGATTTTCTTTTAGGATAATAGCTCTTGCTTCCTTGCCCTTCTTTCCCACAAGCTCAGGCCAGGAAAACTTACTGCCACCTACAAATGTACAAGTTTTGGAGGATTAGATCTTGCAACAAATTGAGACTATAACTTAATATCAAAATGAAAGAAAAATGTATGAGAACATAAAAACAAAGTCTTACGGCAATTAGGGTGCAAATGAGTATTGGGCTGGCAAACCCATTGAACATGGTATGACATGGTTGCAAGCTATTCTTGTGCAAGTATTGTGGAAGATGTGGAATGAAGGCATATTTATAGTGGAAAATGGTGTGACATGTTAATGTTGTATGAAATATTCAAATGAATGAGCAGGAAATTATATATTTAGTGCAAAATATCGAGGCAATCATATAATAAAGTGAATTATAATAGAGTAAATGACACATTAAATCATATTTTATGACATAAATCAATTACTTTTTATGCATTTCATGTTGCAGAATTTGTTTTATTTGCCCCCTCCGCTAAAAGGAAGTACACAAGATTTTGTTGACATTGGTATTTATCACATAATTATGTATATTTGTGGTTTTAAATGAATTAATCACACATTAAGATTATTCAAGACAAACACAATAAATTCTATTATTTAGAGAATAAATAGTATGAGCATGAATACAAACTAGGAGGATTCTCCGCGCGTTGCCGCGGGTATAAAGAAGAAATATAAATAAATTAGAATGTTAATCACTAAGAATAGGAGATGTATATGTATGGTGTTGGTAATACAACAATATATGTTAATAAAAGATGTGGTTTGCTAATGTGAATAGCTTGAATGAAGATATAATGACATGTGTTAGTTGGATGTGTTAGTGAATACTAATGTGGACACTTTGCATGCGCGAGATAGTTGAATGTGCTACTGGGATGTTCTAGTGAATGCAGATGTGGACACTTTTATATGGCAAGAGAAATACTTAGTGGGGTTTATCTTTATAAGAGATATAGATGACAGATTTAACCATTCTCAATAATAAACAGGAGAGTTTCCAATCACTTTACTATCTCTGTTTTTTGTAATATTTGTCTGGTTGGCATGTCTAGGAGGCACAAAAACTATGTAAGTTCTTGTCAAATTAGGTGAGTTTATTTTTTACTGAATATAATAACTACTATTCCATCAAAAAAATACAAATTTGACTAGATTTTATTCATAAATTACTCTTACATTATGTTGTCACACACACGTGCTGGATAAGTATTGTCAAATGGAGGAGTACTTATAAGAAGGAAAAAGAGGGCAACACACTATCAACAAGATGTCTATACGCACGTATACACACCAAACACAAGTTTTGTAGAACAAGAGATGCGCCACTAATGAGAACAATATAATTAACAACTCATTTGTAACAAATATCTAAGCTCAAAACATTTAGTACAGGTAGAGTAAAAAAGAACGGGGACTTATATTTTTGGTCGCTGGATTTTTTAGCTTTACTATTTTTGGTAAACCAAGATTTCTTTTGCTTTGGACCCTTTGTGGTAAAGGATGGATCATAAGTTAGATGGAAGATACATGGCTAGGAAACACCTCTTTGCAAGATCAATAACCATGTATTTACAATATAGCTAGACCTAAACATGTCCTTATAGTTATAGTTGAGGTTATCTTTGCGCCATCACCAAACCTAGCATGGCGTAGAGACTTTATAGGTCCTAAGTTAGTATCTTGGAATAATCTATTGTCTTAAATAGATAATATACTCCATTACCATATGTGTTTCAATAAAATTTGTGTGGACAATTCTTAGTTAGGTCACAATGCAAACCACTATATGCCTAATCTTAAAAAAACATTGCTACAGAAAATAAATGCATCTATAAAATAAAAAAAATATGGTACTTACAATGAGCAGTCATGTTGACAAAAGGTAATTTCTACTACTAATGCACCAGATGTAAACTTTCCTAATGCCACACCAAAATCTGTCCACCGCAGTCATTAACTTTCCTAAGTGCACCCAAAAAATACATCCAAAACTAACCAACTTTTCAAATGAATGGACTATATCTACTTTGATATCTTCTTTCCCTCACTCATTCAAATCCAACAGACGAGACTCGCTGGACCAAACCTCATTCATCCCATCCCGCGCTGCGTCCACCCTAGGCTTCCTCTCACCCGACGCCCCCTCGCCCCCTCTCCTCTCGTGCGATGACTCCTCTTCTCTACCACGGATGAATGCCAGGGCAGGGCGCCGCCGCCGGGCACCAGGCCATGCCAGGCCGTCGGTAGTCCTAGCTCAGTTTCTCTCCCCCACGCGTGACTCCGGCTCCTCTCCCTTCGCTTCCCCCGCGCGCCTCCCCAGGCTCAAAACCCTAGCTCCGGCCACCAGCTGCCCGACAGTGATGGCTGCTGTTGTGGCGCTCAGGCCAAGGACGAGGCGAGGTGATGCCTTCACGGCCCTAGAGGACGCAGTCTAGCCACTCATGGGCACGCAACTCTGACACCCTCTTCCCCTCCCTACCCCATCGCGTCATGCACGCCGCTCCTGCCCCGCGTGCTTCCTTGGGCTCAAAACCCCAGCTTCGTGCTCCGGTGGCGCGATGACAATGGTTGCTGCTCCGGTGCTCCGGCAAAGAGTGATTGTGGTTCCGTTGCAGGCTCTGAACCCCTCTGGTCCTGTGTGCAGCGGATTAGACTCTAATGGGGAAGTCTCCGGCGAAGTGGATCAAGTCTGTGCTCTTCTAGCGAAAGTAGTTGTCAAGGTCTGGCTCCACTAAGGCCAAGGATTTATCGTTGCGTTCTTCTTCTTCTTCGGTAGTTTCAGATGGTGTTAAGATTTCAATTTTCTCAATGTGCCTTCAATCCAGCTAAGGAGTAGGGATTTGTTCTAGCAAGTAGCAAGTGATGCGAGTAACAAATAGTATGTATTTTCATATATATTTTGTTTATTTCTGTATACAAATGACCAGATGAGCAACAAACTCAATTTAATGCGAATTGACAACTCACCAGTGCCTTTATGAAGCAACGAAAAAGATAATAGATGTTAAAACTATGTAATTTGTTTTCTAGAAAAGGTAATGGGCTTTATCTAAACATTGTTCGCATTCAATGGGGGAGCAATACTAATAGATCGAGTTTTTCCCCATAGCAAATAGCAATAGCTTCAATGGCGACAGCGGACGCATAGAGGTGGCGCATACAAGTGTGACGACGTGCTCTGTTCATAGCAAGTTGTGGGAGGTATTTAACTTCTATTACTCTGTGGCCGGTCTTTTTGAATCATTGTTGGAATGCTTGAATTGGATGCATTTTAATTGTACATTGTTGTTATTTTGGGAGAGAGCAGGATCAAAAATAAGATGGAGTTAGAGAGAATGTGGGTAGCCTCCTGGATCGTGGCACTGTCGCTGCTGCTCACTTTTGCTGATCTGTATTGTACCCTGCACAAATAATTTTTAGGTAATGTGAACTGATGCCTATATCTCTTGCTATGGAAAGAAAAAACTCCAAAGATATTGAACAAATTTTGATCAAATAGATTATCATGTGCTTGAACTGCAAGGATGCTAATGTCTGCTTCTAAGTTCAGTGTGTATTTTTCAAACTGTTTATCTAATATGCAGGCTGAGAACTTGTCCAAAGCCCTCCAAATGTGTGCCTAAACTGTACAACTGCTTACAGCCTATTTTGCCTCCGTCATCTATGTTTATAGTATTCCACCTGTTTTGTATGAACTCAATTTTCCCTACATTTGTTGTATTTCTGTTTCTCTAACCCTCTATAACTAGGTTGGAACAGTATAAAAACTAAAAAAAAAATCCATCGCTCTAGATTATGGATAAGGTGCACTAACATCCGTGTTTCTTTATCATAGTTTATTTTTATTACTTCAGTTGTTCAAGCCTAATTATTTGAAAAAAAAACAATTTTTTTAGTTGTGCAAGCAAGTAGAGCTGAGCAGCAAGTGTTATGAGTTTCAACACAACAATAGAGTGGTGAAGACATCGATTCAGGTGATTTGTGGTTTTCAATAGATAAATTGTTAAGATAGGGTCTTCAAGTAATTAACCTAACATTTTTTGGCTTTTTCAGTCATCATAACTATAGCAAGGTAGACTTTTAATTGATGATGAGTTTACTGCTCTGCATACAAGATCTACAGTCAGCACATTTGCCATTGGGTCATTCTTTCATGTAAACTGTGACCTCTGATTTTTCAGCTCAGGTCAAAGAAAAGGTTAGTGCCCAAGATTAGTGGAAAATGATTGTTGGAGAGCCCGGAGTTATTGACCAGCTGAACATTGATGTTATATCCTGCTGACTTACATAATATTTTTTTTCTTGGTTGAGTAAATAGCTTTACTGAAATTATGGTATGTGTACTAGATAGGTCTAGCTAACTAAATGTTATATATCACTGATTACTAGATGGAATACTTCACTTTCCTATTATCCTATTTCTTGCATTTACAATATAACATGATTGTTCAAACAGGCGTAACTAGAGAACACTTTTATCCTTTGATCAATATATTTATCCACTTGATTGTCTATAGGTGACTGCTAGCCAGGAGACATATTTTGCTACTTGAGATGAGCAAATACCGAGTGGCATGGCTGTCTTCTAAATTAAGTAGAGACCAGAGAGAAGTAGTGTAGATGAGTTGACTCATTTGATCTATATTTGCATGCTATACACTGACTACAGTTACATAAAGAAAGTGTGAATTAGAGGTTACATTGCAGTAGTACATGAATGGATAAAAATTAGGACAGATCAACTATAGATAGTTATATTTGTGAAGTATTTTTCTTGTAGCAAGGCATGGGTTTTTTTTTTGTCTTTGATGAAATTTATGTTTTGTCAGAGCTCATGAATGGATGGAAATTAGGACATATCAACTGAAGAAATTGTCTACATTTGGATAGAATAGTTTCCGAGCAAAATACCATTGTAGTGAAATAATAAGTTATTTACACCTATTTATACTTGGTAAACTAATGTGGTTCTTAACAAAGAAAGAAATAAAAATAAAAACTTATGTTAGTTCTTTGGTTTCCAATTCATGTTGGGAGTGATCCTAGGAGTGTTCTTCATCTCAAGGCACTTGCAGTAACATGGGTGAAATTTCTTACTTCAATTCATCAGTCAATTCAAACAGGATCCAAAAAATTTTGCATTTTTGCATGTCCTTCAACAACTCACTCTCATTCTCTGATTAGTAAAACATGATCCAAAAAGTTCAGATATAGCTGGAGTCAGTGATGCTTCATGTTAGAGCTTGGGTTTTGTTAATTTTGAACAAAAATGCACATTAGAATATTCCTCCTTTATTTATTGGTTGGATTACTAAATTTAAACTTTATTGCCTGTTGTTGCGTGCTTTGGCCTTTTTTGGGGCATGTGCATCTGCTGGCTGCTCGGGTGTGCTGGCCTGTTGGGGGCGATTTTCGACACCGCCCTCACCTAGTTTCAAGTTTGGTGCCTCTCCTGCAGCAGGACTAGGATGCGAAGGTGAGTCACGACCTCTCTTCTCGCCCGACTAAAAATAAACTCTAATTTTTGTGTACTACTATACTGAAATGGAATAATTTCAATTATGTTAATTACTGCTCTAATTTTGTGAACAGGTGTACATGGCAATGGTGCAGGCAGATGCAGGAAACCATGCCCATAAGTGGGATCTTATCAAATGAAGAGGAAATGATATTCTTAATTTGAAATGAGAAGAACTGACATATCATGCTACAAACATAACAAGAAGGGAAGATCCTCTTGTATTGTCACTCTAGGTTTATGAGTGCAGGCATTTAAAAATTGTATGGAACCATCAATGCACTAGCATAAGTTGATGTTGCACACTAGCTAGCTGCAGAGAAACTTGCCTCAACTTTTGCTAGGTTAACTAGCTCTAATCACAGATTGTACAATTGTCAGGCTATAGATTTCTAGGTCATTTCAACTTTTTATGTTAATGTTGCCCATGCTTCAAATTTAATAAGTTAATTGTACTATGGGAGACGTAACTTTATTATGTATGAGTTTTTTTTTATATATATGGTCATATATAATTGCATGAGACTTAAATTGTAGAAATTGTCGTTGCTTGGTTGTTTGCATGTGTACCCTGAAAACGTTAGTACGAGTACTAAACTAGTCTAGCTAAGTGTAACTGGCAAGGTAGCAAAACTTGCTTTTGACACAAAAGAGGTAATTAGACACCTATTCTTTGACAAACTGGTTTGTGTGCGGGCTGTTTAGAAGTGGTGAAAAGACTAAGGCTAGCTAAGGGGTTTAAGCAAGGTTTTGAGACCATTGATTTTGCTAGGAGCATCTCCAACTTGTTGGTCACTATGGCTTAGTAGAAATGATATTGTTTTTAAAAGAAAAGGATGTTTATGCTATGCATGTTGCTGGTTACCCACTAGCTACATACTTGATCTATCATGAAAAAGTAGGCATCACAGAATATTGTTGTGGCAGTATCATAATAGTCTGGGGGGGGGGGGGGGGGGGTTCTCTTTTTTCATGGCCTGGCCCAGTGGAGCGAGACACATGCGCGAGCGGGTCACCTCCCAGCCCCTTGCCTCCTGCGAGCGAGATGGAGCATTCGCTGCCAAGCAAACAAAGACTGAACATGACTGAATTGTATGGAATGTATATTGCTAAGGATTTAATATGTATGTCTGCATTGCAACTTTGGCCATAAGAACATCGATCTTTGTTGTGCCCCTTTATGTTCCAGAAGCATCTTTCATTCCTTAGCTCCTTACACCTAGGCAAGCATTAAAGATAAGTAGGTTATATGTATGAAATTCAGTATATACTACATATTGCATTTGTGAATACCAATAGGTTCCGATTTCTGAACTAAACATGGCAAAGAGTCATCCTTTAATCTTGTAGGCTATAGGTATGCACTAAGTGATACATGTTAAGGGGCAAAAATCTAAAAAACATCACAACAAGATAATCAAATCAATGTCTACCTCATATTGGATATAAAATATATTATGCCGCTACAAGATAAAAAATAAATGTCGAGCAATCGGTGTATGACGTGCATGCGTTACTGACACTACAACTGAACAGAGAGATGGTATAAGAGCAGAACATGTTGATAGAGTAATACATTAGGAAATAAATGTAGAAACTCAAACTTCAAAGAATGTGAGGCAACTGGTTATTCAAAGCAATCCATGAGCTGACATTTAGTTATCCAAAGATACATAATAATTTTGAAGCAAGTTAGAAGTTGAAGAAGTTGACAACTGTGAACAAGTCATGGATGGAAGATAAAGCTGTATGTACACTAATCATAAGAAAAATAAAGCCTACTGAGCAAGCAATCTTTTCAGTTTTCTATTTCTTCACTATACAGATTAGCAAGAGTGCAAATTGGCAATTCCTTGTGCTTCACTAACAAATTTTACTTTGGAATTCTACTGATATATTAGGGAAAAATCATAGGCATGGAAAGTAAAGGGGCACAACTATAAGAGAGTATTACCTGAAGAGCCTTCTTCATTCAGGGGCTTCAGAGGTGTCAACATCAATGGTAGTAGGAGCTTCAGATGGTTTCCCAGTTGCAACGCTGCTGCCAAGATAATTTGCATTGGCATGTAGTTGACGATAGGCTTGTTGAGAAATTCAGCATCTTTTGGGTGTGACTACAAGTAAATCTGTGCATTAGACATATTTGGATGTGAATGATCGTACAAATATGAAAAACATGCAAACTGGAAATAAGAACGGACCTGCACATATCCTTTGTACTGGGACTCCTCAAGAGTGATCATGTAGCTTTGTTCATCCCAGCGAACACTGCTCAGTTCCTTCAGCTTGCGCACCTTGATCCAATGAGCACGTCACTTAGTGAGATCGCTGTAGAACTAATTGCTTGTGCAAGGTTGGTCACTGTACTCAGTGACATCCCAGCCATCATGTCCACCCATCTCAGCGATCAAGGCTGGATCCGTGCATTGTCGATAGGCAGATCATGTCCACCCATCTCAGCCACCACACCTGGATTAGAAGTTGTTAGTATAAATAAACTGTTAAAAACATAACATACAAAAAAATTATATGTCAAGTATGCAAGCTAGGCTATGTGAAAATCAGCTTTTTAACGCTAAGAATCAGCTCATCCACTGTACATAGTGCATTTTCAGCTAGTAAAAATATCAGGAATTCAGAGAAGTATTCATGTCGGCAGAAAAAAATACCAAAAATAGAAGAACTGAAAGACTACAGTTTCTTTCACATGCCGAAAACAAAATTAGTGAAACAATCAAGCCACTGATGAACAATAATATGTGGAACAAAAATATTCTGCTAAAACAAGCTGGCATCAGTGTTATCTAAAAAAAAGCAGGAACATTCAAGCAAGAACATTCAAAAGCTAGAAGGATAAGCAATAGCTTCTGTTCCAAAAATACAATCCAGTTATTTATCCCACTACATAATGTATGTTATTCAGAGATACAGAAGTACCATGCGTCAAGAAGGTGCAAAAGCTCAGCTTGATCAAGCATCAGCTAGTAAGATAGTAGTCAACATTGTACCATAGCCCTTTAGCGTAAAGTTTCTCTTTCCCTCACTATCTATCACTTTCTGTCCTCTCTGCACCGCACCTCTGTTGGAACTGTCTACTAACTTCATCCTCAAAATGATGCAATCAAGTTCTATCATCAGTCAAACTATTTAAATTTTATTGAACTTATTTTATAGAAAAAATATTAATATTTACGACAATCTGGGAAGTCCATGCCCAGACATAGCTTCCCCATATCATCCCTAGGCCATATTATCCAAAGAATAAACAGAGCTTTATGGAAAACTATAAACATTGGACTCCAAAATATATAAACTCGTCGACAAACATGGCATTCACACAATTTCCCCAAACATGACAATTTCTGCAAACAATTGGACTCCAAGATAGAACCAAGAAACATCCACTAATGATAATTAGGAACAATATGTACGTTCAAACATGGCATCCCACATAATATATCACAAGCACAAACATGGCACCAACAGAGAGTGGAAAGAGAGGGAGATACAGCCGGACCTGGGATCTTGGAGTAGATAGCACATCTTGGAGAAGATGCACCTCACGACCTTCAACTGTCGCTGGCAGGAATTGATGCCGCCGCCACGGTGTACTCAAACCCTGAAACAGGGTGAGGAGCAGGGGATGGAAGAGGGGATGAGGCCAAGGAGAAGACGGAGGCCACGTGTGTGTCATGGGCGATTGGTGGCGGCGCCCTAGCCAGCAGATCTGTTGGCATAGTCAGGAGCGATGGCGGAGGTACCTGGCTGCGGGAGCGAACTCGCGACTCGTGAGTCACGAGAAGGGAGTGGTGGGAGTTCCCGGCCTCAGGTGACGATAATTTTTTCTCGCTTGGATCAACTTGGATCAAGCGGGTTTTCCTCCAGCCACGGCGTCACCCAAATGCAGTTTTGCACATCCACGTGTTTCCAACCCCCGCGTGTGTTGGCTTCCATCGGAGGGCAGGATCGACCGCCAATCCCCGCCGATCCAAACTAAGCCTGAAAGTGCAGCAGGAAATCAGGATGAGTTGTCAGTTACTGATAATTGAATTGTAACAAGTAGCATATCAGAATGTTTATTCTATACACAGACTGGACAAACATAGTGAAAGGATGGAGAACATGAAAAAACATATCATAGTGATAAAGCATCAAAACTGAACAAAACAATAGGACTAATTCAACACAAAAAGTGAAAGGACATCCAATGGTCCTGTGAGCACAAACTGCTGACACTTGTGCTCTACTAAAAGCATGTGCAAACAACCATCCAGCTTATGAAACACAAGTGAAAGGACAGTGTACTCAAGGAACAAAGGGCACAAACGGCAGCAGCATACTTGTACAACACAGGATGCAGCTTCAAAGCATGATTCACACTTCACAAGACCCCCAAAAACAAAAAAAAAAATGTACCAGAAAAGGAACAATCGAAGTGACCATCAAATTAGAGATATTTCCTGCCCAAATGGAACACATGGCAGCATGTCAAGAGCCAACACATGTAACGATGAGCAGATTCCACTCTCCCGGGCATGTAACTGTGCACAGACACATGTTTAAAAAGACAGGCACCTGACTATACCCGGAAACTAGTAAACTACACATTCAAACAAGAAGTTGCAATATAATCAGAGGGCAAGTCCAATTGCAGATACAGGCCAACCAGAATAAAATGTGCGGGTAAACAAAGAACAGTGCAACATCTGATCTGAGTGCCAGCAGGCATGTGATTTCATCGATATATAAACTATCTTGCTTGCACTTGGCTCGCGTAATTGTGATATCCAGAACAAAACTGATAAAACTCATGGATTGAGCATGTTGACTGATAAAACACCAGCACCTCATGGTACAAAAGGGACAAATTGTTGCTATTTGTATGGTACAAAAGGCACAAATTGCTGCTATTTTTCTTGCTAACAATCTGAGATATATATACCAAGATGCAACAGGTACCACAACGAATGTAGTAACTGGCAGCAACACATCTTCCATGGGGCACAAACAGCAGTATCATACCTTTACAACAGATAATAGAAGTCCTAATACCACCGGTACCTGGACAAAACGTGACAAACACACCGAACAGGCCAGCCACTGGGGGCGTTGAATTAGAGGAATTTCCTGCCACATGTAACACATAGTAGCATTTCAAGGAGCAACACGTGTAACGATGAGCAGATTCCACTGTGCCGGGTATGTAGAGCGCACAGCCACAAGGTTGAAAGACAGGCACTGGACTATACCCGGAGGTCGGAGTTGTTGCAGAAACAATCAGAGAACTAGAAATTTGCAACGTGCTAGCGCAATATGTACAGATGAATCACAAGAAAATGCAAGTTCGCGCACGCCGGCACCCCCAATCGATTCGTTCCCACCCCCAAAAATCTACTACCACGAGTTTGCAAGGAAGATCCGTTCGCAGCAAGCTTCGCGAGATCAGGTTCGGGGGGAGACGGGAGAGGCAAAGGGTGCGGAGGTGTCGGCAACTATACCATCCGTGGAGGCGCTTGTGGAGGTTGATGGTGTACTCGCGGGTAACCACCTCGTCCTTTCTAGCACCTCAAGGGCGCTGCTTCCTCTCCGCCATTGCGCTCCCTCCCTCACTGCTCCCTATGGCGGCTGGTGACGGCAACGGCGAAAGAGTGAGAAACCCTAGCCGTAGCCCCGCGTGCTCTTGTTGGATCGCGTCATTATATCAGCGCCTGTGTCCTCGAATTGGGCCGAACGGATGGGGCTAGGCCCATCCTTTTGGAAGCCCATCACCAGTTGAGCGACTAGGGCAAAGGGTCCCAATTTTTTACAATTTAACTCTTTTTTTTTAAAAAAATTACTTTTGGACCCCCGGATGACTTAAATCCAGATTTGGACCCAGGGGTCGATGCCGTGAAGCATAGCGCTGAGGTTACACGTCTCGACGCCATGGATCACAGCGTCGAGCTCCCTGGCACAGCACAGCATGGCGTGTGCGTGTGAAGGGTCGAGATGACGAACTAGAGGGGGGTGAATAGTCCTTTCTAAAAATATTGCGCCGGCTAACCAAAATAAGTGCGGAATTAAAACTATCGGTCTAGCCAAGACTACACCCCTCTATCTAAGTTCTCTAGCACCTTGTAAAAGATCTTAAACAAGCAAACAAGGTGCTACCTTAGCAAGAGCTCACTTAACCAATTCTAGAAGCAATGTCACACAAACCTATGCCACTAGTACTTTGCAGACCGAGGGAGCTCCTACACAAACTAGTGAGGCAAAGCGCACAAAGCCTAAGCTCACTAGCAAGCTCAATAACAAGGCAACCAATGCCAAATTAGAGAGCGCAAAATACTTAGCTACACAAACTAAGTAAAGTGACTAACAAGGTTACACAAACCAAATTAGTCACGCAAGGGAACTACTTCTCGCTACACAAGCAAGAAGGTAACTAGCAAGCTACACAAGCTAACTAATTACAAGAGCAACTACACAAGCACAAATATATGAATGTAAGAACAAGCTTGTGTTAGGGACTTTGCAAACCAACGGGAAGAACAAAGTTGACACGATGATTTTCTCCCGAGGTTCACTTGGTTGCCACCAAGCTACGTCCCCGTTGTGTCGACCAACACTTGGTGGTTCGGCGGCTAAGAGGTGTTACACGAACCTCGTCCCCACTAGGACACCGCAAGAACCTGCCCACAAGTGAGGTAGCTCAATGACACGCACGATCCAATAGAGTTGCTCTTCGCGATCCACGCGGGGTGAGCATCGTACCCCTCACAATCTCTTCTCTAGAGCACCGCACAATCTCCTTGCGTGCTTCGACGGAGCCATAAACCACCAAGCCGTCTAGGAGGTGGCAACCTCCAAGAGTAACAAGCACCACCGGCTTGCAACACGAACACCTAGTGCCACTCGATGCAATCTCTCAATGCAACGCACTAGAATCGCTCACTCACACAATCGAATGATCACTATCAAGTATATGTGAGTTAGAGGCTTCACTAGCATTCCCCAAGCATGGACACTAAGTCCCAAGGGTGCTCAGCACCGGCCAAGGCCAGCCACCACTTCTATTTATAGCCCTAAGGGCTAAACTAGCCGTTGCCCCTTCACTGGGCAAAACACGTGGGCACCGGACGCTCACAGGGAGCCACCGGACGCTCAACCCTCAGTGTCCGGTGTGAAGGGTCGAGATGGCGGACTAGAGGGGGGGTGAATAGTCCTTTCTAAAACTTATTGCGCCGGCAAACCGAAATAAATGCGGAATTAAAACTATCGGTCTAGCCACGACTACACCCCTCTATCTAAGTTCTCTAGCACCCTGTAAAATATCCTAAACAAGAAAACAAGGTACTTCCTTAGCAAGAGCTCATCTAACCAATTCTAGGAGCAAGGTCACACAAACCTATGCCACTAGTACTTTGCAAACCGGGGAGCTCCTATACAACTAGTAAGCAAAAGCACGAAGCTCCTAAGCTCACTAGCAAGCTCAATAACAAGGCAACTAATGCCAAATTAGAGAGCGCAACTTACTTAGTTACACAAACTAAGCAATGTGACTAACAAGGTTACACAAACCGAATTAGCCACGCAAGGGAACTACTTCTAGCTACACAAGCAAGAAGGTAACTAGCAAGCTACACAAGCTTAACTAATTACAAAAGCAACTACACGAGCACAAGTATATAAAGAATGTAAATACAAGCTTGTGTAAGGCGAATGCAAACCACCGAGAAGAGTAGACAATGTTGACACGGTGATTTTTACCGAGGTTCACTTGGTTGCCACCAAGCTACGTCCTCGTTGTGGCGATACACCCACTTGATGGATCACGAGCTAATTGGCATTCCAAAGCCAAACCCTCAGCGGGTGCCGCACATCCACTCTCAAGATGGGGATCCTCCAAGCCACAAGCAATCCACTAGAGTTGCTCTTTGCGATCCCCGCGGGGTGAGCACCGTACCCCTCACAAATCCTCCTCCGGAGCACCGCACAATCTTCTTGCGTGCTTCAAACGGAGTCACAATCCACCAAACCGTCTAGGTGATGGCAATCACCAAGAGTAACAAGAAATCCCCAATCACAAAGATTTCCTAGTGCCACCAAATGCAAATCTCGAATGCACACACTAGGCTCTCACTCCCTCACTCTAAATAGCACCAAGCATGAGAGGGAGAGGAAGGGGAAAAGGTGGATCTTCAACCTCTCATCCACACCCACAAAGGGCTCTCAATCTCTCTAAGAAATTTCAGCTCAAAACCATGGGAGAGAGAGAGGAGAGGAGGAACCCTAACTTGCTTGCTCTCCTAAAGTGAGAAAATGGGGAGAGAAGTAAGGAGGAAGAGGGCAGCAGCAGCCCCAAATACCTCAGCTCGCGCTCCCAACGGTCAGATTCAGCCTCACAGGAAATTCCAGTGCGGGTAGGAAATAATTCCAGGCGAACACACATTTGACCGTTGGCGTGGGTTAGATCTGAGCTCAACCGGAAAATTTCCAGTGCGGGTAGGAAATAATTCCGATTGACCCCTCTCTGTTGCAAGCACAAACACTAGAATGTCCAGGTAGGGCAGTGAATAATTCCGATCGACCCCTTGCTGTTTGGGCAAGACTACTAGCTCAGTTTTTCCAACTCAAACCCCTTTTAAAGGTGCTAACTTTCCCACGAAGTACCAAAAACAATTTAGCACTAAAGTTAGCATTTTCACAAATAATTTTTAGGGCTTTCTCAAGTATTCTCACCACGTCACTAAGCGCAATGCATATGCAAATGAGACTCACACTTAGTGGCACTAGATAACCATTGCAACTAAAGATTTCCCCTCTTTATAGTACGGTTATCTATCCTAAATCCGGTCAAGCACTTCTCTACTCAACTTAGACCGGTGAAATGAAATGCCCTATAGGTTATACCTTTGCCTTGCGTATTTCATTCCATCTCCTTCGATGTTGATGCAACACATGCACCAACCAATCACAAATGATATGATCCACTTCATATCATCACATGACCGTATTGGTTCATCGATCTTGACCTCACTTGCTCTTCACCATTGCCTTGGTCCATCGGCGCCAAGTCTTGCTCAAGCTTCACCGTCACACGCGGTCCCTCGCTTCAAAGCCTCTGACTTGCCCTTCACACTTGCAACTAGTCCATCGAGCCAAGCCTCATCTTGATCTTCTCCACCTTGGTCACATGATTCCATGTCATGTCTCATATGCAATGAGTTCCTTTATCATCACATATCCACCTGTGGACTAATCTCCTGTATATCTCACATAAATACTATTAGTCCACCTAAGTTGTCACTCAATTACCAAAACCAAACAAGGACGTTTCACGGTGCTCAGGCGTCTGCCACGTGTCACTAGCCGTTTGAATTCGACCGTTGCCGCCAACGGCTACCACGCGCTCGCGCCTGACACAGCACCACCGGACGCTCAACTGGTCCACACCGGACGCGTCCGGTGCACACCGGACTCGTGCGCAGAGAGCTCCGCAAACTCGCAGGGTCACCGGACGCTAAGCAGCGGTAGCGTCCGGTGCTCACCGGACCCATGCGCAGAGAGGGTCGCAAAACGCCCGCACACCGGACGCTGAGCACCGGACTCACTCCGGTGCGTCCGGTGCACTCTGCTACACCCGACAGCACACCGGACGCTAAAGGCCAGCGTTGGGTGCCTCCGCGCAGAGCGTCCGGTGAGTGTTTCCTACTGAGAAACACTCCCGCGACTTCTCCAAATTTCCCACCGGCGCAATAGAAAATATACGCTTAATTTTCTCAAAAGCGCCGAACAACCCACACCTCTCTCAACCCTAGGAACACCACCTCCTTTGCAAGTGTGCCAACACCACCAAGTGTACACCACCATGTGTAAGTGTGTTAGCATTTTCACAAACAAATTCCCAAAGGAGTTAGCCTCTCAACTTGCCACGCCACTCGATCCTAACATGTATGCAAAGTTAGATCGCTCAAGTGGCACTAGATGACCGATATGCAAACAAGTTTGCCCCTCTTGATAGTACGGCCATCTATCCTAAATCCGGTCATAAACTTCTCTGCCCACCTATGACCGGTGAAATGGAAATGCCCTAGGTTATACCTTTGCCTTGCGCATTCCATTCCATCTCCTCCAATGTTGATGCAACACATGCACCAACCAATCACCAAATGATATGATCGACTTCATATCATCACGTGACCGTATTGGTTCATCGATCTTGACCTCACTTGCTCTTCACCGTTGCCTCGGTCCATCGGCGCCAAGTCTTGCTCAAGCTTCACCGTCACACGCGGTCCCTCGCTTCAAAGCCTTCGACTTGCCCTTCACTCTTGCAACCGGTCCATCAAGCCAAGCCTCATCTTGATCTTCTCCACCTTGGTCACATGACTCCATGTCATGTCTCATATGCAATGAGCTCCTTCATCACATCATCACCTGTGGACTAATCTCCTGTGTATCTCACATAAACATTATTAGTCCACCTAAGTTGTCACTCAATTACCAAAACCAAACAAGGACCTTTCAATCTCCCCCTTTTTGGTAATTGATGACAACTCTACAAAGATATGGAAATTAAGCTTTTTCAAGCTAGCACTTCACACAAGTGTAAATTGCTACCTTGTTTTGGATTTTATGCTACTTATCCAACATTTAAGCTCTATGTCAAGATTTGGATAAGCACCATAAAACCCTACTAAGTGCTAAGGTGTATAGAATAAACCTTTGTAGCTCGATACCAAGTTCGATAGCATTTGAAGCATTCAATGTACACCATCCTTAGCACCAAGAGTAGCTAGACACAAAAACACTAGAAACCCCATGAGATCAACATTAAAAGCAAGGGTCTAGTCTTTACTTGAAGAACACAAGTCTAGCTACCAACCTATGCATGCTAGTTATCATATCATCAATCAAGTTCTATAACTAGCATACACCACACAAGCATGCATATTGTATTTAGAAACTTATGCATTGCAAGCAAGCACATGAATATGCACAAATCAAATGCAAACAATCAATGTTCATGAGCATGCATTTTGATCCTTCTTGATCTTTCCTTGAATTACAAACCTCCAGACACCCTTCTCTAACCGTGGCCGCATTTCACATTCTCTTCTTCCCTCTCGGCTCTTCCTCTCAAAAAACCGACCACCAACCTTGGATTTACTATTTCGACCATCAAAAGTTTGATTTGATCCATAGATCTTGAAGAGGCAGGTATACTCTTTCACCTCTTAGTTTTTGACACATTGATTTGACCTATATTACTACGTTGTCTATCTAATTAGTACGCACAACACAAAAGTTACTAGGGATATACTCCCTCCATCCCAAATTGTAAGTCGTTTGACCTTTTTTATCCCAAGTTTGACCAACTCGTCTTATTCAAAAAATTTGTGCAAATATAGTCAAATTTAAGTCATTCTTGAAGAACTTTTATTAATAAACCAATACACAACAAAAAAAGTAATATTTTGTATAAAACTTGAATAAGACGAGTGGTCAAACTTGATATTAAAAAAGTCAAACGACTTACAATTTGGGATGGATTGAGTAACTAATACAAGTAAAACACCTAACTATGTATCTAACTAACTAACATGAGGACTACTATATAACTAAATTTACTAACTAGGGTATATTATTCTTCATGTATTTGGATTTGGGATTGCTAATATATAGATATATTTGCTAATATACAACTAACAGACTAATATATAACTCAATTTAGTAAAGAAACTGAAACAATTAGTAACTAAATTACCTAAATTAGATTCAATAGTTAAACTTCGAAAAAATTAGGTAACACAGAAACATATGTGAGTTCTGCTAAATTAGGTTCAATAATTAGGCTTCTAACTAAAGTACCTAAACTAGCTAACTAAATAAATTACTAATTACTAACTAAATAAATTAGGCTTCTAACTAAACTACCTAAACTAGCTAATTCATTTTACTAAGTATTCTAAATAAATTACTAACTCAATTATTATGTAAACTATAATAACTAATTTCTAAAAAAACTCACATTGTTCCCGGCCGCTGCCGCGGACGGATGCAGGGCAGAGGGGGCCTGAGGCCCGCGACCTCCGGCGAGGTGCGCCGCTGCAGATGGAGGTGGAGAAGGGGGCGGCGAGGTCGGAGCCCGCCGCCAACGATGAGGACGTCGGCGGCGGATGGGCGTCCCGGGGGCACGAGGAAGCCCGGACGGTTGGGGGCGCGAGCAAAGCCGGGGACGGCCGGGGGCGCGAGAACGGCGGGGACGAGACGCGACGACGGCGGTGACGGGGCGCGAGGACGGCGGGGATGGGGCAGCGGCGGAGGCTTGGGAGAGGACGCGAGGACAGCGGGGATGGGCCGGCGGGACTCAAGCTCGGCTCCACGAGGCAGGGCGTATAGGTTAAGACCTCGACGTCATGATCTGTGGCGTCGAGGTCGACGCCATGATCTGTGGCGTCAAGCCCCCTGCCATCCCCCAGCCATGTCATGCCATGTCACACGTCGACCTGGCCAGTGGCAGTGACCTCGACGTCGTGATCCATGGCATCGAGACGTGTAACCTCGACGCCATGCTTCACGGCGTCGACCCCCTGGGTCCAAAACTAAGTTTTTGTCAACCAGGAGTCCAAATGAGAACTTTCTTTAAAAAAGGACCAAATTGTAAAAAATTGGAGCAAAGGGTGTGGTGGGTATTTGGCAGGTACTGTATCGGATGGATGTGGATGTAGAACAGTAGAAGCCAAGCATCTTCAATAGTTCTAAATGAACTTACTATTTGTTTACTCTAGAAAATAGCTACTCTAATAGTTTGGTAAATGGGTTGTTATTGTTACTTTTTGGCAACTTCCCATCCAGCAGTACCGCGTGTTCATATTTGTCAACTTGCTATCCAGCAGATTAGTTGATTTGATTATTGGTTGTGGGTCTTCTTTAAGTTTATCAAGCCCAATTGGCAAACTGTTGGAGACAGAAGAAAATCTCATTTGACATATGTTTTAGCAAAACAAGTAAGTTTTACCAAACTGTTGGAGATGCTCTTGTTACACGTCAACTTCCAAAACTAAACAAATGCAATTCTAGCAATTAAGGCCTTGTTTAGAGCATCTCCAACAGTTAGTACGTTTGGTATTCTTGTTTTTTGTCCAAATCTTGAAAACACATATCCAACAGTTTTGTATCTTGGATTGACATTTTGGACAAGTTGCTATTTACCCGGTCAAGCTGTGCATATATGCAAACCAGCGGAGCACTTGGCAAACACGATCGCCGTGAATCCCGTCCTACTCCCTCGCACAAAAATTTCGCGGCAAGTCAAGTTAGGTCCACAATTTGGTAAATGTCAAATCAATTTTGTAAAACTTTTGGAGATGGTTTGTTTTTCTCCTCCCTATTTCGTTTTGGGAGTTGGCAAACTACAACAAATGACAAAGAAAAATATCAAACTGTTGGAATTTTGACACTGTAGTATTTTGTTTGTATTTATTAAATAGTGTCCAATAATGGACTAACTTGGCTAAAAAAAATTCGTCTCACGATTTTACAAGCAAGTTGTACAATTAGTTTTTTTATCTATGTTTAATACTCCATGCATGTGCTGCAATATTCGATATGATAGGGAATCTTATAAACTTTTGGAATTTTAAAGGATCTAAACAGGCCCTGAAATTTCCTCATGATCATTTGCGTTTATCTAATTTACCCCATCAATAGGACCAGATGTTTTACGCATTAAATTATTTAAACCGTCTAGATAATACGTGATTTTATGGAAATTTTACTAGCGTGACACATTACTTGATTGACGACATGGTTGTAGGTCAACTAGAAACAGAAAAAAAAATCTAGATAACCCTCTACCCATAAGCAAATGGCTTTTTAAATTGATGAATGGTGATGGAGTTTGTCAACTATTGCTGAGAAATAAATATTTAACACAGGTTTAATACATGCGTGAGGACTCCTAGTTTTGGGTTGGTCTTATGAAAGTTAAGGAGTTTTTTTTCATTGGGCAAGTTTGATCTAGGTGTTGGGTCTCAAGTGCGATTTTGGAAGGACTCGTGGATAAGATCGTATCCTTTGAAATTTATCTTTCCCGTGTTATAATATTGTTAGGAAGAAATGTGGCTTTTTCAGAAGATCTCTGGTGGAGTTTTGAGAGAACTGTGACTGATCTACGGAGGCTCAGGTAAGCTCCACCTGTGGCCACCCCGGCCCCGTTGGTCCAGAGCAAGAGGCGTTGGCGGCGTAGAGATCCTGCTCCGAAAAGCCGCCCGGTGCCGGACAACCTCGTCGGTCTCTGCTTCAACTGTCTGGGGACCGACCATTTGCATGCCAAATGCACATTCCCCTCTCGCTGCTTTTCCTGCCTCCAGGAGGGCCACCATGCGCGTGACTGCCCTCGCTCCCGTGGAGCCGGCAAGCGGGGTAGATCCCCCACGCGCACTCGAGGAGGGTCTCATGCAATTCGCCGCCGTCGTGACTCGCCATGCCGGGGTCTGGCAAACGCCACTGCACCTTCTCGCGTCGTCAGGGCGGCGAACGCCTCGCTGTCGGCGCCTTCCCGGCGCCCGTCGCGCGCACAGGTGCCGTGCTGGCGCATGGGCCCGGTGCCGCGGCGTTAGATGCTGCTCCCTCTGGGGGTGCGGTCGGTTCTGCCGGCGCTGCCCCCTCCTCTTCGGCCGGGAATGGGGTCGCCGCCGCCTCAGCCTCTCCGGCTCGCGTAGCCGAGGAGCGCCCCGTCACCGTCCCTCCACCGCTGCGTCTGCAGCGGCGTCCGGCGTCGCCTAGTTCTCGGGCCTCCGAGCCTCTGACTGAATTGGTGGTGGTCCCTCGCACGGCACTGCTTCAAGCTGCGGAGGACGAGCTCTCCTCCCTGGCGCTCGTCGCTATGGTGGTCAGAAGGCGACCGCCGGTTTCGCCGGCAATGGTGCGTGCCCACCTACTCGAGTCCTTTAGGCTTGGCGATGACCAGGTATCCGTCCGTCGCTTCTGGCCAGATGACTTTATCGTCCGCTTCTCTCGCCGGGAGGACCTGGACGACGTGTTGGGGACACCACCACCGTCTGTCGGTGCGTTCACGCTGCGGTGGCGGCCGTGGTCGTGCCTGTTCATGGCTTCGGCGGGGGTGTTCAGATTTTGTGTCCTTGTGGGCATGAAGGGGATCCCCTGTCATGCCAGATCATTGGAGGTCGTTCAGCTGATTCTGGGCTCCACATGTGCAGAGGTGCAGCTTGCAGGGGAGGGCCATGTCGGTGATCCCGACGATGACCACGAGATGGCGGCAAACCCGTCGGAGTGGTTGGGATGTAGTCAGTCGACGCCCAACTCGTCCCGAGGAAGGAACCCTGTCCGGTCGAGGGTCGGACGCCGTATAACGTGCTGATATCCGGAGCGCTGACCCTGGATGTCTCGAGGGGGTCCTGATTAGACGTTTCAACCTTGTTTCCCGCGTCCTGACACGCCCTGGGACGTTTGGTGGAGAAGGCTGCAAAAAGAACGATGGGACGGCTGCCTATTTCCTATCACGCTTCCCGTGACCAGTGTGTTAGGTGGGAAAATGGCAGGTGCATTAAATGCCCTGGCTCTCTTGCGCGCGTCAGGCGGCGGATAGTGTCCCTGCGCTCGACGCTTTCCGATTCGCCCGAGCCCGCTCCCGTATTCGACGGTAGCTAGCGCTCGACCCCTGATCGATTCGTTCGACGCTATTTCCGTCTTCGAGGCTACGGCCATCGATGGCTGCGCATGTGTGCGGCCAGAGCGTCGAGTCGGGGGCCTCGTCCTGCGTACGGATAGTCTCATTACGTGCATCGGTGAGGGTACCCCTTATTGATACCCTCGACAGTAGCCCCCGAGTCTCCATTCGAGCGCTGGCGCTCGAGTGGAGGCTTTGTTTTGCGATTTAATTTTCGTGGGGGCGCGCGAGCGACCCCGCGGGGGTAGCCCCCGAGCCCTTGAAGGAGTTTTTGACTCCTTCGTGGGTTGTTTTGCCTAATTTGCAGAAACGCTATCGACACCGGTGGTGGAAGGTTTTAATTGGCTTGCTTTGCGTGGAGGTTTCGACGTACTCTCGGTAGAGCGAGCGTCTTCCACCTCAGATTGAGTTCCTAACGGGTAGTCCAAGTGAGAACCTGTGCCCCTTTCGAGGGGGTCAGCTGTAGCCCGGAGGCGTTCTCATAAAGCAGGGTCGACGTGGTCGGGGATACCGGTCTCATTCGATAGAGTCCAGCGGCTCGATGCCTCCCGTTGGGGGAGATTCCTCTCGACTGTCTCGACTCTACCTTGGACATCCCCAGCGAGTCTTCGAGGCAGGCCTCGATCTTCGACCGCTCACTGGAGATCCCTGACTCCGGTGCTCGAGATCGGCTGTCGAACCCTTTCGGTGGGCCAGCCTGCGACCTCTCGAGGCTTTTGCGGGTACGCCCCTTGGCTTACAAGGGAAGGAAGTGGTCGTGGCGGTTCGCCTTTTTGCCCGTTGGGCGCGCCTTTTTAGGCGGATGACGTTACGACACTGCGTCGGCGTGGAATTCAGAGTGCCCCGCCTGTGAAGGGGGAAAGACTGTTAGGTGGCGCATTTATGGGGGGGGGCGTTACCTCATTTCTCGGATCCGTCCGTTGGCGGATCGTTGCTTATGAATACGCCGTGGCACCGTCGCCGTTCTTCCTTCTTTCTCCCGCCTCCTTGCCTTCATCCTTTTGTCGCCTTAGTTCTCTTGCTGTCCTACTCAGGCGCGCGCGCCCCCTCGAGCAGTAGCGAATCCTCCGTCCTTTCAGCCAAGATGCTAGTGACACTCGTCGCCGCCGACGACTGGCGCCCATCGTCGATGACGGAGCGCCGGCTGCTAGAGCTCGAGAGTGAGGGACTCTTGCGTCGCCGCACCTCGCTGTCGTCGCCAGAGTGGATCGCGCCGCCGGCAGGCCACAGGGAGCCCTAGCCGCCCGAGGGCTATGTGGTGTCGTTTGCCAAGTTCCACCGCCACGGCCTGGGCGCTCCCCCGAGACGCTTCATGGTGGCACTCTGCTACCACTACGGGGTGGAGCTCCAGCATTTTTCCCCGAACACCATCACCGTCGCGGCGGTCTTCGCCGCAGTGTGTGAGGGCTACCTGGGGTTGATGCCCCACTGGGAGCTGTGGCTCCATCTCTACAGGGGCGAGCTTTTCAACGCCCCCATCGGAACTACTGGCGTAAGGAAGCACGTGCGGGCCGGGTGCCTCAACCTGGTGCTGAAGACGAAGAAGACGGAGAGGCCGTGCGAGTATATCCCGGTGGGGCTGTCGACGAACCACGCTGGGTGGGACTCCTAGTGGTTCTACTTGAGGAACGACGACGGCCTCTTCCCGGCTTACACGGGCCGTCTGATTACAGAGCACCCGGACAACTGGACGTACGACGTCGTCCAAGAGCACCAGTCGCGGCTCGACCCCCTCCTCGATGCCATGAAGAAGCTGCGCCTGGAGGGCCTGTCCGCCGCTCTCGTCCTCTCAGCCGTTCATCGTCGAAGGGTCCTCCTCTGATGTCTCGGCTGTTGAGGATGGACGAGATGGGGCCGGGCGTCTCGTCCCGGGATCTCGAGGCTTGCCGGATGTCTAACGTGGCTTTGGCGGACGATGAGATCGCCGCCCGGGTTAGGGCGGCCATCGCCGGTGACTTTAAGTCAAAGCACGTCAATGGCTTCCCTATGAGGCCCGACGAAGGCTCGGTCGATCTGGTATGCTTTCTTCTTCGCGCGCAGCCTTGATTCTGGGTTCCTTTTCCTCCCTTTTTTTTTTCTAAACCCACCTTTATTTTGGCAGGGGCGGATCGACGTCCGGTCCTCGAGGCCTCCGGTAAGGGAGGACGAGGTTGATCGCGACGCGCGGCGCCGGTCCACCGAGAAATCGAAGTCCGCCAAGGACTCTAAGAAGAAGGGGGAGAAAAAGAAAAACCTCGACCGCCAAGCCTTAGAGGCGCGTCGGTCCAAATCCAGGCAGAGAGTAGAGCCTGAGGAAGAGTCCCCCAGCGACGAAGATGACGATGATGACGAGGATAGTGATGACTCCGAGAGGATGGCGTCTCGTCTTGACCGGATTCTCGAGGGTCCAGCTCGAGGCGATGTCGACGCTCCCCGGACGGAAGTTCTGACGGGGGTCCAGGCGGATCCCACCGCCCTCGTGCCGTCACCCCTCCTGTGCCTGCGGCTGGTCAGGTCGCCCCGCGCCCTCCTCCCGTGCCCAAGACAGGTGGCCATGCTAGGTCCCAGGCGACGGGGCCGTTAACCCGCGGTCGTGCTGCAGCCTCCGAGAAGGGCGAGTCCGTCCGCAGGAGCGCCAGTCCCGGTGTCCGTCAAGCGGAGGCTACCGGGCCAAGGCCGGCGCCAGTCTTCGAGGGGTCCGGGACCTCGACGCGGGGTGGCTCGAGGCCCACCGGTCGGGGTACTGGTCGACGAGCTGTTCTTCCTATGGGGTAAGCTTTTCGAAGTTGTGACTTTCGTTTTCCCATTCCCTCGTGTTTCCTTGTATTCTGGTCTTTTCATGCTCGCTCCCTTCTTTTTAGGCTGAAGCGGACGCTCGAGCAGGCCCAACCTTCAATGGCGAAGAAGCTCAAGACGGGAGCAGCCCCCAAGGAGCCAGGTTTGCAGTTTGTTCCTCGATCTTGTGACGTTCTTATGCTGGTTATTATAGCGACCGGCCTCTGTTCCTTGTTTTGCAGGCTCCTCCGACCCTCGTCCTCCGGCCGACGCTGAGAGCGCCCCGCCTCGTCTCGAGCCTGCCCGTCGCCGCCGACACGGGTCGAGGCGCCCCAGACTCAGGGGCAAGGAGGAGCCCCCGAGCCTCCCCGATTGGGGGTCGAGGCGGATCCCATTACCATCAGCGACACGTCTGGTGGCAACGAGACGTCGGGGGATGCCCACCCTATGGATGAGGAGGCGTCGACGTCCCTCATCGCGGGACGGGCTCCCTGGCCCGCCGGTCTCCGCGCCCTCGAGGAGCAGAAGAAGAAAGGGGAGGAGGATGAGGAGCGGGAGCGCGAGGCTACGCGGCAGCCGCAGGACGGTGGCCGCGGGCTAGAGCTGCAGGAGCATGAGGAGCAACAGCAGCAACAGCAGCAGCAGCAGCAACAGGAGCAGCAACAACAACAGCAGCAGGTGGAGCACCAACAGCAAGTGCTCGAGGTGGAGCGGCAGCAGCATCAGGGGGGCCAAGAAGAAAGGCCGCTTGAGCCCCCGCCCCAAGATCTGCCTCAACCAGTGCCGCCGGCGCCGCAAGAGCCTGGCAAGCAGGAGGAAGATTTGCCGGTGTACGGCCCCCCGACCCCAGCGTGGCTTCTTCTGGGGGCGCCCGCCGCGATCCGGGCAGAGCCGGGGCGAGCGGATGGTGTGGTGGCGCTTGCCTGCCTGATGCGCACCCCCACCGACCCCGAATCCGAGATCAAGAGGACGATCTACGGCATGGACGGGATCGCCCCAGGGTTCCTCCAGGAGCGTCGGGCGTGGGAGGATCGATTTCCCTCTAAGGAGGACGAGATTGGGACGTCGGGAAGCAAGGACGGTACCTGGAAGACGGTGGATGACGACGGGCGGTTCCCATGCCTCGTCGATCTGTTCTTGCGCCACGGGGGCTCCCTCGAGACCGTTGAGAACCTTATCCGCGGTGTCAAGGCGCGGGCTGATCGGGAGATGGAGAACTGGTGTCCCGATCGGATTCGTATCCGAGCTTCGACTGATCCGTCCGAGCCTAACATCTTCCTCGATGACAAGAAGGAGGCCGAGAAGTGGGAACATGTCGAGGAGCACCGCCTTTGGTTGAAGCACGTGGTGGGGCTCCTATCGGACATCATTAACAACGGGCTCGGGCCGGCTTATTTTGTAAGTGTTTTTCGATCTTTAATCCTCATGGAGCCTTTTGGTTTTGTATTCTGATTGTTCGACCGCCGGTTCGCAGGATATGAAAGAGACCTCCCGCATCAAGTCGAGCTTCATTCACACCACAAGAGGCGGCTGGGAGCAGCTCCCCGTCCTCAAGGACCAACTCCTCGAGTCGCAGGAGAAACTCCTCAAGGCTTATAAAGACCTCATAGCGCTCGAGGAGGAGAAGAAGGCGAGGGAGGCTGCTTTGGCTGAGGCTCGAGAGGCCTCAAGAAAGGCGGAGGAGGAGACGACGCTGCTGCGGGAGCGGGCTCTGACGGTCGAGGAGGCCGCGTCCAGAGCCCGGGAGGAGGCCCTGTCCTACAAGAGCGTTATCGCAGATCTGGACAAGGAGAAGGGCCTTCTTAAAACCGACCTAGACTCCCTTCAAGAGTCCTTCCAAAAGATGAAGGTAGAGCACGTGAACGGCGAGATCGCCAGGAGCGTCGCGGAGGAAAACAAGAAGAAGGCCCTCGAAGATCTCGAGGCGGAGCGGGCTCAATCCCGCAGGCTCTCTGACGACGTCGAACGTCTGAAGGGAGAGCTGTTGGAGAAGAGCGGGGCTATTGCTCAGGCTGGCAAGGCGATCGAGGATCTCCGCGTTGCCAACACCGAGCTGGCACGCTCCAACAGAGAGATCGAGAGGGCCAACACCAGGCTGGTCGGCGAGAACACGGCCCTGGAGGAGACCGTCCGCGGTACGTTTCCTCTTTCGGATTTCTTTTTTTGAGGTGTGCTTGGTTTTTCCTAAGGCTTCTTGTATTGGCATTTACAGGGCTTAAGGACGAACTCCTAGCTGCCCAAGTCGAGGCCCGTAATGCTAAGGCCCGGCTCGAGGCGGAGGTTGCTTTGAACCGTCGCGTGCGGACGGCGATAAGCGACCTCTCGACCTCTTGGGAGGTCGAGCCTATGGACGAGTCGAGGGAGGGAGCTCGAGGCGACGCACTGGTCGACCAGCTGTGCTACTTTGGCGCGAGGCTGAGAGACTGAGTGCGGGACGCCCTCCACATCGGGGTGAAGCGGGCGATGGCAGTTGTCTGCTCGGGCTTCTCCTATGACATGGAGGTGGTGTCCCACGGCTTCGTCACTGACATCTCCAAGACCGACGCGGAGAACGAAGAGAGGCTCCACGCCTTGATCGACGACGCGGAGGCTCCTGGGGAAAGGCTGGCTAAGCTTTTTGAGCCTAAGGTGCTTCCTCCTGAGACTGACTTGGGCGCAGGCGGGGGTGGTGAGGATCGTGCCATGGACTGAGGCCTGCGAGCCTGCTCAGGGTGCCTGGGGCCCCTTGTGTAATACTTCATCAACATATTTTTTTAATGATGCAGCGTCTTTATATATTTGTTAAATGTTTATCTTTCCGCTCGAGGCTTTTTGTTTCTTTTTGCGTCTACGTTTGTATTCCTTGTTCGATCTTTCATCAAAAACAACCTCGATCACCTCAAGGGTAAGGAAGTGAGTGAAGTTTCCGTAGCCCGGGGGCGTAGGAGTTCTTAGGCTCGTTGTCCCTCGGCCTTTGAGGGGCTCGAGGCGTCTTAGCTACTTGAATCGTGCAAGGTTTACTAAGTAAGAAGAGAAAATTTCTTGGCTTTTTCGACGCTTGGGGGGGGATCGTCCCCCTGGCTGGTAGCCCCCGAGGGGGTGTTGACTATGATGGGTCATAGTCGGCGCCCCCTTCTAACGTCGAGATTATGACTTGTAAATCCTTGGTACAAAAAGAAATTGCTCGAGGGAAAGACTTCATTTATTCATGCATTCGTTTACAGAGTCTTGGTACAAAATGTACGTAAGAACATAAGTTTTGTACTTCTAGGGGTAGAATCGACGTAGCTGTTCGATGTTCCATGCATTGGTGAAGACCGCCCCCTTCTCGTCCGCTAACTTGTACGTTCCTGGCTTCAAGACCTCGGCCACCACGTACGGGCCTTCCCATGGCGGGGTCAGCTTGTGGCGTCCTTGATTGCTCTGCCGTCGTCGTAGGACAAGGTCGCCCACGTTTAAGTCCCTTTTTCGTACGTGTTTGTCGTGGTAGCGTCGAAGCTTCTGCTGGTATCTAGCTGAGTTGAGGAGGGCCATGTCTCGAGCCTCCTCAAGCTGGTCGACAGCATTCTCTTGAGTTTCCTTATTCGACTGCTCGTTGTATGCCTTGAGTCGAGGAGATCCATACTCGAGGTCCGTTGGGAGCACGGCCTCAGAGCCATAGACCATGAAGAACGAGGTGTATTTGGTGGCCCGGCTCGGCTCGGCGTGCTCGAAGGAGGAGCTGACGGTGATGACACCTTTGGGTCCAGGCATCTTCAGCTTCAAGTAGGTGTAGTTGGGTATGGCCATGAACTTGGCGTAGCCCGGACGCCCGATGATGGCGTGGTACGTGCCCCGGAACCCCACCACCTCAAAGGTGAGGGTCTCCTTCCTGAAGTTGGCCGCCGTGCCAAAGCAGACCGGTAGGTCGATTCGACGCCATGGAAACCGCCGGCGCTTGGCTGGAGCCGTCCCTATCGATGCCGAGGAGGTCGAGGGTCTCGAGGTAGATGATGTTGAGGCTGCTACCTCCGTCCATCAGCACCTTTGAGAGTCGGGTGTTGACGATGATGGGGTCGACGACGAGCGGGTAGACGCCTGGGGCAACCACCTTGTCGGGGTTATCCTCTCGGTCGAAGGTGATGGGAGTGCTCGACCAGCTGAGGTAATGGCACATTCTTGCCGCGAAGACCTCACGGCGCTCCCTTTTGCGCTGCCTCGTGGTCAACTACGTCGAGGGCCCACCATAGATCATGTAGCAGTCGTGGACGGCGGGGAAGCCATCGTCATCTTTGTTGTCCTCCTTGCTGCCGCCCTTCTCTTTCTTGGAGTCGTCACGCGTGTCCTTTTTGAACCCTAGACCGTCGAAATGCTTTTTCAGCATACGACAGTCTTTGAGCTTGTGGTTGGCGCCTCCCTTATGGTATGGGCATGGCTCTTCGAGCATCTTGTCGAAAATACCTCCATCTGGGGGGCCTCGAGGCTTCTTCCGCTCCATGGCGGCGACGAGATCGTCGTCGTAGTTCTCCTGCTTGTACTGCCGCACTTTCTGCTTTTTCTTGTTCTTCTTGAGCCCTCGACTGGGGGTCCCGTCTTCATCAGCAGGCTGCTTGCCTTTCCCTCCTTCACAACTGAAGAAGGCACCGACTGCTTCTTCCCCTGCTGCATAGTTTGCCACTACGTCTATGAGCTCGTCGACGGTCTGAGGTCGATTCCGACCCAATTCCCTCACCAAGTCTCGACTAGTGGTACCAGAGACAAATGTCAGGATGACGTCATGGTCAGGTATATGTGGTAGCTCGGTGCGTTGTTTTGAGAAGCGTCGAGCATACTCTCGAAGAGTTTCTCCTGACTTCTGTTTGCACTTGCTGAGCTCCCACGTGTTCCCAGGCCTTATGTAGGTCCCTTTGAAGTTACCCTCGAAGACTCTGACTAAATCGACCCAGTCGTGGATCTGATTAGCTGGAAGTTCCTCGAGCCACCGACGGGCGGTGTCGGAGAGGAAGAGCGGCAGCTGTCTGATGATGGCTCGATCATCACCTCGAGCGCCTCCTAGTTGACAGGCCAGCCTAAAATCGACCAGCCACAACTCCGGTTTGGTCTCACCATTGTATTTCGCGATGCTGGTCGGGGGTCGGAAAGGACTAGGCAGGGGCGTGCTGCGGATTGCCCTGCTGAACACCCATGGGCCAGGCGGCTCGGGGGCCACTCGGTCCTCATCGCTATCGTACCTCCCACCGCGATGTGCGCTGTAACCGCGCTCTTCCGCGTCTCCGTGCCGGCGGCGTCGATTCTCTTCGATGTCATGCCTTGCGTCGTGTCGACGCTGATTGTCGACGGGGAGGACGAGGGTGGTCTTTCTTCCTCGAGGGGGCGGTTGTTGATGGACCGACACTTCCTTTTCGTTTTGAGGCGGCTCGTCGCGCTTTTCAGTGGCAGCTCCTCGTCGTTAAGAAGCTGAGCTTTTGGCTTGTTGAACTGCCGCCACCTAGAGCAGAGTCTGTACCTCGTCTCGAATGCGTCGAGCCTGAGAGTTCGATGGTTCGGGCATGTTGCGCAATAGCATTGTCGCCGCCACTACATTCTGGCCTGCTCGAGGGAAACGGCCGACAGGCTGCTCTGGCTCTGCGTCTCCGACGATTTGTCGATGTACCTCTCGAGCGCGTCTGCGGACACTTCCGCCCGGCGGGTAGGGAAGTCTTGCTCAAGGATTTGCTCGAGCAGGACGAGGCGTTCACGGTCTTCGTCGAGCTTCGTTTTGAGCTCCCGCAGCTATGCAAGCTGCGCAGCCCTGTCTTCCTGTGGAGGGGGGTCAACCTGTCCGTCGTTCCCAGGCGTCCTGGGATCTTCCCGTGCTGCAGGGGCTCGACCGCCCACAGCAGCATCCTGCGTCTCGTCGGTAGTTTCTACCGCCCCGTCGACGTGATAGCATTCCCTTGTAGGGTCGTAGCTATCAGTCTCGGAGTCGGAGTCCAGCTCGGCGGCGTAGAAACATCCTCGTCCCTCCTCCAGCAGCCGCTGCCTGAGTGAGGTGATAGTGTATCGCCCGGGGCCTAGGCGGCGGAGGCCTCGCACCTGGGAGAAATCCGGCAGCTCGGACGTCGGCCGTAGTGCTCCAGAGTCACGTGGGAGGACCATTGGTCTCTCCACGTACGTCTGGGCGTCTGGGCATATTGCTCTGGCGAGCGATGCCGCGGCGTTGTCTAATCCGAATGGCAGTGCCCTTCTTGGAGTAGACAACCCGCGTGGAAGTAGCTTAGCAGCGGTGGGGGAGGGCGCGCGAGACGTGTCCCCTCCCGTCGTCGTGTGGTGTTGAGCCGTCGTGCCCGCGGTTCCGGCACATGGTGTTGCCGGCTCGCGGCTCACCTCCTGCCTCGTGTGAGTTGCCGGTCGTGATGAGGCAGAGGGGCGGCGGTGGTGCTGCCCGCGCCTCTTCTTGGGCGGGGAGGCGTGGTGGCGAGGGCGTCTCGAGGCCCTCAACCGTGCTGGCGCAACGCGGGCTCCTCCCGGTCCTTTGACTGAGAGCAAGATCATGTCGTAGCCGGAGCCCGTAGACATGAACTCGAGACTCCCAAACCAAATCACCATGGAGCGCGGAATCGGCGAGGCGAGTGCTGCCATCTAGAAAGGAGTGGGAAATCGATGAAAAACACGCAGGACCCCTACCTAGCGCGCCAACTGTCGGTGTTTTCCCCACGGGGGGTCACACCAACGAGTAAATTTGTATGCGTGCTCCCTTTCCCAGATGGTGATGCAAGAAGACACAGAGATTTATCCAGGTTCGGGCATGAGAAGGCCCTACGTCCAGCGGGGGAGGGAAGTCTGTATTATCTTGCACCGAAGTGCTTGTACAGGGGCGAATACAAGTGTGGTATGGAGTGTGAGAGTTCTACTGCGTATGGGTGTCGTCTCTCTATCTATTCCCGAGTCCTTCCTTTTATAGCCCCAAGGAGAGACCCAGGGTACACGTATAGGTGTGAGAGTAGGGGTCGATAGCAGCATGGAGCGCTGACCTACTCGAGGCTTCCGTACCGGCATGGCCTCGAGCCGTCCCGTCTGGATAGCCTGGTGATGATTACGCGTGCCCCTGCATCCTGCTCTGCGCGCCGTCTTGGACTGGTTTACCGGTCGCACGCCTGTACGATATGGCGGCAAACCCGTCGGAGTGGTTGGGATGTAGTCAGTCGACGCCCAACTCGTCCCTAGGAAGGAACCCTGTCCGGTCGAGGGTCGGACGCCGTATAACGTGCTGATATCCGGAGCGCTGACCCTGGATGTCTCGAGGGGGTCCTGATTAGACGTTCCAACCTTGTTTCCCGTGTCCTGACACGCCCTGGGACGTTTGGTGGAGAAGGCTGCAAAAAAGAACGATGGGACGGGTGCCTGTTTCCTATCACGCTTCCCGTGACCAGTGTGTTAGGTGGGAAAACGGCAGGTGCATTAAATGCCCTGGCTCTCGTGCGCGCGTCCGGCAGCGGACCGTGTCCCTGCGCTCGACGCTTTCCGATTCGCCCGAGCCCGCTCCCGTATTCGACGGTAGCTAGCGCTCGACCCCTGATCGATTCGTTCGATGCTATTTCTGTCTTCGAGGCTACAGCCATCGATGGCTGCGCATGTGTGCGGCCAGAGCGTCGAGTCGGGGGCCTCGTCCAGCGTACGGATAGTCTCATTACGTGCATCGGTGAGGGTACCCCTTATTCATACCCTCGACAGGCGTCCCGGGGGCACGAGGAAGCCCGGACGGTTGGGGGCGCGAGCAAAGCCGGGGACGGCCGGGGGCGCGAGAACGGCGGGGACGAGACGCGACGACGGCGGTGACGGGGCGTGAGGACGGCGGGGATGGGGCAGCGGCGGAGGCTTGGGACAGGACGCGAGGATGGCGGGGATGGGCCGGCGGGACTCAAGCTCGGCTCCACGGGGCAGGGCGTATAGGTTAAGACCTCGACGTCATGATCTGTGGCGTCGAGGTCGACGCCATGATCTGTGGCGTCAAGCCCCCTGCCATCCCCTAGCCATGTCATGCCATGTCACACGTCGACCTGGCCAGTGGCAGTGACCTCGACGTCGTGATCCATGGCATCGAGACGTGTAACCTCGACGCCATGCTTCACGACGTCGACCCCCTGGGTCCAAAACTGAGTTTTTGTCAACCAGGGGTCCAAATGAGAACTTTCTTTAAAAAAGGACCAAATTGTAAAAAATTGGAGCAAAGGGTGTGGTGGGTATTTGGCAGGTACTGTATCGGATGGATGTGGATGTAGAACAGTAGAAGCCAAGCATCTTCAATAGTTCTAAATGAACTTACTATTTGTTTACTCTAGAAAATAGCTACTCTAATAGTTTGGTAAATGGGTTGTTATTGTTACTTTTTGGCAACTTCCCATCCAGCAGTACCGCGTGTTCATATTTGTCAACTTGCTATCCAGCAGATTAGTTGATTTGATTATTGGTTGTGGGTCTTCTTTAAGTTTATCAAGCCCAATTGGCAAACTGTTGGAGACAGAAGAAAATCTCATTTGACATATGTTTTAGCAAAACAAGTAAGTTTTACCAAACTGTTGGAGATGCTCTTGTTACACGTCAACTTCCAAAACTAAACAAATGCAATTCTAGCAATTAAGGCCTTGTTTAGAGCATCTCCAACAGTTAGTACGTTTGGTATTCTTGTTTTTTGTCCAAATCTTGAAAACACATATCCAACAGTTTTGTATCTTGGATTGACATTTTGGACAAGTTGCTATTTACCCGGTCAAGCTGTGCATATATGCAAACCAGCGGAGCACTTGGCAAACACGATCGCCGTGAATCCCGTCCTACTCCCTCGCACAAAAATTTCGCGGCAAGTCAAGTTAGGTCCACAATTTGGTAAATGTCAAATCAATTTTGTAAAACTTTTGGAGATGGTTTGTTTTTCTCCTCCCTATTTCGTTTTGGGAGTTGGCAAACTACAACAAATGACAAAGAAAAATGTCAAACTGTTGGAATTTTGACACTGTAGTATTTTGTTTGTATTTATTAAATAGTGTCCAATAATGGACTAACTTGGCTAAAAAAAATTCGTCTCACGATTTTACAAGCAAGTTGTACAATTAGTTTTTTTATCTATGTTTAATACTCCATGCATGTGCTGCAATATTCGATATGATAGGGAATCTTATAAACTTTTGGAATTTTAAAGGATCTAAACAGGCCCTGAAATTTCCTCATGATCATTTGCGTTTATCTAATTTACCCCATCAATAGGACCAGATGTTTTACGCATTAAATTATTTAAACCGTCTAGATAATACGTGATTTTATGGAAATTTTACTAGCGTGAGACATTACTTGATTGACGACATGGTTGTAGGTCAACTAGAAACAGAAAAAAAAATCTAGATAACCCTCTACCCATAAGAAAATGGCTTTTGAAATTGATGAATGGTGATGGAGTTTGTCAACTATTGCTGAGAAATAAATATTTAAAACAGGTTTAATACATGCCTGAGGACTCCTAGTTTTGGGTTGGTCTTATGAAAGTTAAGAAGGAGTTTTTTTCCATTGGGCAAGTTTGATCTAGGTGTTGGGTCTCAAGTGCGATTTTGGAAGGACTCGTGGATAAGATCGTATCCTTTGAAATTTATCTTTCCCATGTTATAATATTGTTAGGAAGAAATGTGGCTTTTTCAGAAGATCTCTGGTGGAGTTTTGAGAGAACTGTGACTGATCTACGGAGGCTCAGGTAAGCTCCACCAGTGGCCACCCCGGCCCCGTTGGCCACCTCCCAGCCGGCCCCCTCCCCGCCGGCGATCTCCCCCTGCAACGACACCTCCTTGTCGATGGAGCGTGGCTCTTCGTCCCGTCGCCCCCGGGCGGACTCGAGCGACGAGGCGGATTCTGAGGACGCCGCTCTTTGTTCAGTCGGCCCTAGGCTGCCTCCGCTGGCCGCGGCGGCCCATGCAGCTCAGGTTCTTCGTTCAAGCTCGCTCAATCCCAATGCTGACCCATTCTCAGCCTCCCCTGGGGGAGGATTCAGTTCTCCGATTCCGAGGAGTCGCTCGAGGCTCCCGACGCCTCGCCGTCTTCTGGTTGTGGCAAGGCTCCTGCTGGGCCCAGTCGCCGGCGCCGCAGTCGACGCCGCTGTGTGCAGCCGTCTGGTTTTATGGCGGCGGCGCGTCAGCAGGATCCTCATCGGCAGGCTCCTCGACACCCTGGCGCCATGGAGCGGCGTCTGAGATCTGTCGTTGTCCACCCGCCGCGCCTGGCCTCCGCTCCCGATGTCGACGGCTTCCGCTTGGTCCAGAGCAGGAGGCGTTGGCGGCGTAGAGATCCTGCTCCGAAAAGCCGCCCGGTGCCGGACAACCTCGTCGGTCTCTGCTTCAACTGTCTGGGGACCGACCATTTGCATGCCAAATGCACTGCCTCCAGGAGGGCCACCATGCGCGTGACTGCCCTCGCTCCCGTGGAGCCGGCAAGCGGGGTAGATCCCCCACGCGCACTCGAGGAGGGTCTCATGCAATTCGCCGCCGTCGTGACTCGCCATGCCGGGGTCTGGCAAACGCCACTGCACCTTCTCGCGTCGTCAGGGCGGCGAACGCCTCGCTGTCGGCGCCTTCCCCGGCGCCCGTCGCGCGCACAGGTGCCGTGCTGGCGCATGGGCCCGGTGCCGCGGCGTCAGATGCTGCTCCCTCTGGGGGTGCGGTCGGTTCTGCCGGCGCTGCCCCCTCCTCTCCGGCCGGGAATGGGGTCGCCGCCGCCTCAGCCTCTCCGGCTCGCGTAGCCGAGGAGCGCCCCGTCACCGTCCCTCCACCGCTGCGTCTGCAGCGGCGTCCGGCGTCGCCTAGTTCTCGGGCCTCTAAGCCTCTGACTGAATTGGTGGTGGTCCCTCGCACGGCGCTGCTTCAAGCTACGGAGGACGAGCTCTCCTCCCTGGCGCTCGTCGCTATGGTGGTCGGAAGGCGACCGCCGATTTCGCCGGCAATGGTGCGTGCCCACCTACTCGAGTCCTTTGGGCTTGGCGATGACCAGGTATTCGTCCGTCGCTTCTGGCAAGATGACTTTATCGTCCGCTTCTCTCGCCGGGAGGACCTAGACGACGTGTTGGGGACACCGCCACTGTCTGTCGGTGCGTTCACGCTGCGGTGGCGGCCGTGGTCGTGCCTGTTCATGGCTTCGGCGGGGGCGTTCATATTTTGTGTCCTTGTGGGCATGAAGGGGATCCCCTGTCATGCCAGATCGTTGGAGGTCGTTCAGCTGATTCTGGGCTCCGCATGTGCAGAGGTGCAGCTTGCAGGGGAGGGCCATGTCAGTGATCCCGACGATGACCGCGAGATCTTCGCTGCGGCTTGGTGCGTGCACCCCGATCTCATCCCCGACGAGAAGATTCTCGCGATCCCAGAAAGGGCGTAGGAGCACGACTGTGGGCCGCCTCTGTTCTTGTGGCCTGAGGAGCTCATCCACGCTGAGGTCCCTGCGCTGAGATACCTGGTACGACTCCGTGTGGTGGAGTACCAGGATTGGCACATGCCGCCGCCGTCCGACGATGAAGACTATCGGCGCCGGGACGACTCCGATGAAGATAGCGATGACAGCAACTACAACGGTTTCTGGCCCGGCTACTGTGCCAGCGGTGGCGCAGCCGCACGTCCACGTACGTCGAGGTTCGGCGGAGCTCAAGACCCGAGGCTGCAGCGCAGCTTCACTCAACCTTTCCTGCAGCGTGGGGCCTCCCACGTCATCACGATGGGCCAAGTCTGTTGCCCCATCACTTCGTTGGGGCATGGAGCCTCCTGCGGTGTCAACCGGGCACCAGCGCTGCGGCCAACCCCAATACATGTCGTCACGCCCGTAGGCATCGAGGTTGACCTCGGTCCGCGTGCTGCCCGCCCACTCTCTCCTGTCAAGTCGTTGGAGGAAGACCCGATGCATGTTGAGGCGTTGCTCTGTCTCACGCCGAAAGCTGCCCCAGAGGTACATGCACCCATGCCACGCACCCTCGACCGTGACCCAAGGGCCTACGCTGGTACGTGTACTCGTCCGCTGGAGGGGTTGGTCAAGGTGCTGGACGGCGAGTTCTCATCAGCAATGGGCCGCTTCGGCCTCCACAAGGACGCAGTGGACGATGGGCCGTGCTTTCTTTTCGACCCATCCCGTCGAGCCCCCGAGCTGGCTGGCTTCTCCTGGGCCCAGGATGAGCTTATGGACCAGCAGAGCCCTGATGGGTTGTTTGCTGCTTCCTCTCATGCGGACGACATCGTCGATGGCGCTATGGTGGCCGCCGCAAACGGCACCGTGGTGCCTGTCGCAGTAAACTTGTCGGCAGAGGAGTTTGTGGCTGCGTTCACAAAGCCGCTTGAGGAGCCGCTGCTGCCTACCCCGTCGTTGCGCCGAACCAAGCCCTCGCGTCAAGATGACGAAGACTGGGTGCCGAAAAGAAGCGCGTGTCTGGCGGCCAAGAGCAGGTGCAGAGATGCTAGGCCAGATGCCCAGGCCCGGAAGCTACTGATGAAGAAACTGGGTTATGAGGTCGACACGCTGTGACCGGACGAAGCCTCCTTTGATGAGTTCCATAATGTCACATTCCAGGCCGCGCTTTGTGGCCAGGCAGGGGAAGCGATGCAGTGTCTCTTCCAGGGGAAGCAGCAGCGTGTGCTTCGCTGCGCAACTGAGGTGTAAGTGCCTCCATTTGTCGGTCGCAACCTTTGTTCTCCATGATAGTGAATCACGTGTTCATTTGGAACGTTCGTGGGCTGAACATGCGTGCGCGTCGAGCTGTCGTACGTGAGTTCTTGTTGCAAGAACGCGTCTTCGCGCTGTGCCTAGTCGAAACTAAGCTTGCTGTAATGTCCCAGACTTTTGTTAGTGAATTAATGGGAAATGAGTTTGATTATGTGTGTTTGCCTGCTTTGGGAAGGTCCGGTGGTCTGTGCGTTGCCTGGCGCAGGGACACTTGGGCGGTGTCGGATCATGCTTGTCGGACTTTTTCCATCACGGTCTCCATGGCTCCAATTGAGTCCACGTCGCGCCTGTGGTCGCTTTGTGCCGTTTACGGCCCTGTTCGGGATGACCTCAAGGAGGAGTTCTTGAACGAGATCAGAGCGGTGAAGGTCTCTGTCACCGGACCTTTTCTCATCTGTGGTGACTTCAACCAAATCTACCACGCGGCGGACAAAAACAATGATCGGCTGGACTACCGTTCCATGCGTCGCTTCAGGCGCCTCATCGACGACTGTCGGCTCGAGGAGCTGTACTTGCACGGTAGACTGTTCACTTGGAGCAAAATGAGAGACGGAGACCCACGCTTGAGCGCATCGACCGTGCGTTTGCCTCACAAGACTGGATTGAAGCGTTCCCGCGTCACTACCTGCGCTGTTTGTCATCAGATTGTTCTGATCACGCGCCGCTGCTCCAGCAGCTTTGCACAGATGTTTGGGCCAAGCCAAGATTTTGCTTTGAGGCGTTCTGGTTACGCCTCGATGGGTTTGAAGACACTGTCAAGCAAGCTTGGGATAGTCATCTGCCAGATGCTGATCCGTGCAGACTGCTCGACCAGAAACTAAGAAGAACGGCCAGAGCTCTTCAGAGCTGGAGCATGCAGAACATGGGCAGTGTGCGGTCACAGCTATTCATGGCACGGGAAATCATTGCACAACTCGATGCTGCTCAAGAACACAGGACTCTCAACGAGCTTGAGTTGTCATTATGCAGGCAGCTTAAACTGGCCACCCTGGGTTTAGCGTCGCTGGCGAGAACCATCGCAAGGCAACGGTCGAGGATCAGACATTTGGAGGAAGGGGATGCCAACACCAAGTACTTTCACCTGCAGGCTTGTCACACGGGTAGGAAAAACCAAATACCGGCGATCCTACATGACGACATTTGGGTCTCAGACAATGGGGAAAAGTCGAACATCATTTATGAATACTGCAATGACATCCTGGGGAAGCCATTTCTGCGGTCGCACTCGATTGAGCTGTCAGGCTTGTTACCGCAGCTTGATCTCTCCGGCATCTCAATTCTTATGTCTACTGCAAGCACAAGGGTTATTGTTAATGGGAGGCCAGGCAGACGCATCGCGCACGCACGCGGCCTCCGTCAGGGCGACCCAATTTCGCCAATGTTGTTTGTGATCGTAATGGAGGTCCTCAACTCGTTGATCAGGGAGGCTGACCGTCGTTCTGTTCTGTCTCCACTGCCAGGAACTGCAATCCCGTATCGCGCCTCCTTGTATGCAGACGATCTCGTCGTGCTCACAGCCCCTAAGTCTGAAGATCTTCAATGTTTGCATCACATACTGCAACTCTTCGCTGGGGCATCTGGTTTAATAACAAACGTGGACGAATGTGTGGCCACGCCTATCTGTTGTGATGATGACATTATGAAAGTCCTAGTTTGGTTTTGGATAATTGATGAAACCTATGTGTACTAACCTTTGTCATGAGTAAAATATAAAGATAGGTTCGTACACACCAAGTGATGGAGCTAGATGATGGTCATGGTGATGGAAGTGACGAAGTTGATATTCAAGTGCTCCAACTTGAAAAAGAAGAAAGAGAAAAACAAAATGGGCTCAAGGCAAAGGTATTTTTAATAGGACCATTTTGTTTTGCCACTCAAGACACCTAGTGGGTGTGAGTGGATTTAGGATAGATAACCGTACTATAAAGAGGGGAAATCTTTAATTACAATGGTTATCTAGTGCCACTAAATATAATTCTCATTTGCATATACCTAGCGCTTAGTGACGTGGTGAGCTGCATGAGAAAGCCTAAAAATATTTGTGAAAAGCTAATTTAAATGTCCAATTTATTTTAGAATATTTTGGTGAAATTAGCTACTTGAAAAGGTGCTGAAAATTCAAAGAAGATCAACTGCTGTCCAGACGTAAAGGAACTGCAAGCTGCTGAAACGAGTTGGAAGCAGTTGGAATTAGTTAAAAGCAGTGCACAGTTTTAACAGCAAGCAAGTGAAGGCTTTTGCAAGAAGCTGGAAGCAGTCGCGACCAGTTGGAACCAGTTAAAATCAGTGCACAGCTGTGGGGGTATAAACCCCTATACCCTCACGGGCCTATATGGGCCGCACCATCAGAGGTGGCTCGGCCCACAAGATGAAGACGTGCGGCGCACGACTGGTCGGCGTGCACCGCAAGGCTACAAGATATTGTACCAAATAGGATACTTTGCTTGTAACTCTGTCCCTTCAGGATATATAAGGAGGGGCAGGGGTCCCTAGAGGACAAGTCACACACAACACATCATATTCTCTCAGCACAAATCAATACAACCAGACGCAGGACGTAGGTATTACGCCAACTCGGCGGCCGAACCTGGATAAAAAGCTTGTCCGTGTCTTGCGTCACCATCGAGTTCGTAGTTTGCGCACCGTCTACCGATAAACTACTACCGTGGGCATACCCCAAGGTAGACTGCCGACTAGCTTTCGTCGACAGTGGCGCGCCAGGTAGGGGGTGTGCGTGCAACTTTTCCGGCGAACAAGATGGTCACGATCCCAGCTTCCGCGACCGTGCCCGAAGGCCTCACGTTCACCGTCGGCCAGATCACGTGGACGACGTGCAGCGGCGGTTTTGCGACCACGGTTCCGAAAGAGATCCAGATCCAATCTGAGATCACGCCGTCTCCGACCACACGCATGACGGCACCAAGCTCCCGACCACCGTTCCCGCTCTACAGGGGAAAGGAGATCGACTGCTCGGACCTCCTCCAAGCGCTCGATCGCGCTGACTCCAAGCTACTCGAAGTCTCCCAACTAATAGATGGAGTTCTGCGCCGGCCCGACCAAGCTGCTCGAGCGGATTTTTCGAAATTCCGCCGGCCAACTCGTGTCGCCACACACGAACGGCTGGGAACGTCCCTGACGATAACCTCGACCCCCTCAGGACGATCCGTCGAGCTCAAAAAGAAAGACTATCCTCGCGGCCTGAACAACTCGGCCTCTGTTTACTCACAGCATGTCCAATCCGTTTTTAGCAAAGCGGGCTGGTCGCCGACAAGGAACAATCGTCACCATGTCAACATGGTGACCATCCGAGAGCTACGGGACGGCCAGGTTTCCAGCACCAACTCAAGCACCGGCTCCGTCCCCACCGAGGTTGTGAACACCGAAGACGAGGACTACGACCTGGATTTTCCTTCACACCCTCCAGGTTTCGACCGATTCCCGATATTCCCCCCCCCCGGCGAGGGGATATTGTATTCAATGTCAGCGCCGACGAACCGGCTGTTGACGGAGAAACAGACGACCAGAGGCAACTCCGCGAACAGCGTAACGCCGATCGCGCCCGACGGCGTGCGGACGAGCAACAACAGACGCCACCAGGTAACCTCAACGATGCCTTTGATATGGTCGGGGACCAGCCGGTCTACAAAACGCCAAGCGCCAACGTGGCTGTCGCCATGGCCAACCTGGATCGGCTTCCTGACACCCCCGAATGCCAGGGAGTCCGGACCAGTATCCGAGCACACCTGATCGCCGCGATGGGACAGACAGCCACTCTGCTCAAGAGAGTCCAGGACGTCTCTTATACGGAAGCCGCCTCCGACAAGACTCATCGTAGCCGGGCCTCACCCAGCAGGCGTCGCCGCAGCCGCTCCCCCGACAACCGCCGAGGGGACTCACGGCGCGACGATGGTGGTCGGGACGCCGATGACCGCCGCCAGCAGAACCGCGTACGCGGCCAAGAAGAAGAAGATCAACACAGGGATCTCCGCCACAACATCCCTCCCAAAGATGCCCGGGACCGCATCAACAGGCGCGCCGCAGAGAGAGCAGTCCACGAAAACCTGCGCCGCATCGAGTACGATGCGACCCATGGTCCTCCGGGCCTAAGGCAGTTCTCCTCACACCTCCGCCAGGTCGTGTGGCCCCGCAATTTCAAGCTCGAAAAACTTAAAAAATACGACGGCAAGGAAAATCCAGAGAACTGGATCACCCTCTACGAAATCGCCGTCCGATCAGCGGCAGGAGATGAGCACGTCATGGCTAACTACTTCCCCGTAGTCCTCGACCAGGCTGGTCATCAGTGGCTTCTCGGCTTGCCCGAGGACTCCTTCGACTCTTGGGAAGAGCTACGACAGGCTTTCATCGACAACTTCATCGCCACATGCGAGCAGCCCGGAAACAAGTATGACCTTGAAAGGATAAGAGACAGGAAGAATGAACCTCTGCGCGATTACATCCGACGATTCTCGGATATGCGCCTCAAAATCCCGAAGATTTCTCATGACGAGGCTATATCAGCCTTTATCAAAGGCTTGCGTTTCCATGAAGCGCTGAGGAACAAGCTGTTGCGTAAGCGCCCATCAACGGTAGCAGAGCTCCTCGCCACGGCTAAAAATTATGCCGACGCTGATGACGCAGAAAAACTAATCCGAGACGATGCGAGAGGCACCGACCAGCCCTCCCGGCGAGATGACGGTCGTGGTCGCTACGACAACAGAAATCACCGCCGCTCCGACAACCGTGATCACCGAGAGGGTTGGGATCGGCGGCGCGACAGCCGCGACGACTTCAGAGGAAAGCGCCCTCGCGAATACGACCACGAAGTAAACACGGTCAAACGTCCCAATGGACGACGGGACTACCAAGACGACTACAACAAAACGTTGAAGGGACCGTGCCAGCTACACCCAAAGTCTAACCATACCATGGAAGAGTGCCGCGTCCTCAAAAGTATCTATACACGGCGGGCCGCCCAAGAAGACACCGCCAAGAAAAGTAACAAACGCGACGGGCACGACCACGAAGATGAGGATGAGGACCAAGACAGGGACCCCCGACACCAATACGTCAGCCCCACCGACGTGGTCCACTCCATTTTCGGGGGCAAGGTCTCCACTGAGTCCAAGCGAGAAAGAAAGCTGTTAAAGAGAGCCTGCCTCAACATAGACAGCACGGACGGGCTGATCGCAGATCCGAAATTTCCCGCCTGGTCCCACAGGGAGATTGCGTTCAGCAGGAAGGACCAGTGGGCCGCTATCCCAGAGCCGGGTCGTTTCCCACTGATTCTTGATCCCTGCATCAATAGCATCAGATTCGAGCGCGTGCTCGTGGACGGGGGAAGCTCCATCGACATCCTCTTCCGCAACAGCCTGCTCGCCCTCAAGATATCACCAGCGCAACTAAAACCTTACGACACCCAATTCTGGGGGGTTTTGCCAGGTCAAAGTTCGGTGCCCCTCGGACAGATAACATTGCCTGTCCAATTCGGCACACCCGATCACTTCCGGACGGAGTTCATTAACTTCGTAGTCGCGGACTTCGACGGGACCTACCACGCCATACTAGGCCGCCCATCGCTGACAAAGTTCATGGCAGTCCCGCACTACTCATACCTAGTGCTTAAGATGCCCACGGAGAAGGGTGTCCTGACCGTCAGAGGCAACGTCTACACTGCGTACACCTGCGAAGAAGAAAGTTTCAAGATCACCGAGGCAATTGACCTCTCAATCCGCATGGCGGAAACAGCAAACCAAGCCGCACAGCTGCCCCCCGACCAGCTCCGATTACCTGAGCAGGAGACAGCTAGAAAGAATTCGAAATCCAAGGAGTACAAAGAAGTGTAGCTGGTCGAAGGCAACCCCGAGAAGACAGCCCTCATCGGGGCTAACCTGGATCCAAAATAGGAAGACGCGCTCGTCAGGTTTCTAAGGGACAACGTGAGCGTTTTCGCATGGAAACCCGCAGACATGCCCGGTGTCCCACGAAACCTGATCGAGCACTCCTTAAACGTCTCGAAGACCGCAAGACCAATCAAGCAAAAACTGCGACGGTTCGCTCGTGACAAAAAGGAGGCTATTAGGACAGAAATAACACGGCTTCTAGCAGCCGGATTCATAAAAGAGGTGTATCATCCCGATTGGCTCGCCAATCCGGTTCTTGTACGCAAAAAGAATAATGAATGGAGAATGTGCGTTGATTACACCGATCTCAACAAACACTGTCCTAAAGATCCTTTCGGTCTTCCTCGCATCGACGAGGTGGTCGACTCAACGGCCGGATGCGAACTCCTCTCCTTTCTAGATTGCTACTCTGGTTATCACCAGATCTCGTTAAAAGAAGAAGATCAGATCAAAACATCCTTCATCACACCCTTCGGCGCATACTGTTACACTACCATGTCTTTCGGACTTAAAAACGCCGGGGCCACTTATCAAAGGGCCATCCAGCAATGCCTCCACGACAAGATTCGCGATGACCTCGTCGAGGCCTATGTGGACGACGTGGTCGTAAAAACAAGGGACGCGAGCACCCTAATCGACAACTTAGACCGAACCTTCAAGGCACTCAATAGGTACAAGTGGAAGCTCAACCCCAAGAAATGCATTTTCGGCGTTCCTTCCGGTCTACTGCTCGGCAACGTCGTCAGTTGCGACGGCATACGACCAAACCCTTCAAAAGTCAAAGCCGTACTCGACATGCGACCACCGAAGAACGTCAAGGATATTCAGAAGCTAACCGGATGCATGGCCGCCCTCAGTCGTTTCATCTCAAGGCTGGGAGAAAAAGGCCTCCCTTTCTTCAAACTATTGAAAGCGTCAGAAAAATTCTCCTGGACAGAAGAAGCCGACGCTGCGTTCACTCAGCTTAAGACCTTCCTCACTTCACCGCCTGTCCTCACAGCGCCTCAGCCCAATGAAGACCTGCTCCTTTACATTGCTGCAACCGACAGGGTTGTTTCCACGGCAATAGTGGTCGAGCGAGATGAACCAGGTCACGTCTTCAAGGTCCAGAGACCCGTTTACTTCATAAGTGAAGTTTTAAACGAATCCAAGGCCAGGTACCCACAAATACAAAAGCTTATATACGCCATCCTGATAACGTCAAGAAAGCTGAAGCACTACTTCGACGGCCATCGAGTCCTGGTGACAACCAGCTTTCCTCTCGGGGACATCCTGCGCAATAAAGACGCCAATGGCAGAATCGTGAAATGGGCAATGGAATTATGTCCATTTTCCCTAGAGTTCCAGAGTCGCACCACTGTCAAGTCTCAAGCCCCGGTCGATTTCATTGCCGAATGGACGGATCTCAACGAGCCTTCCGTTCCAGATGTCTCAGACCACTGGTCAATGTTCTTTGATGGGTCCTTGAACATCAACGGTGCAGGCGCTGGGATATTGTTCGTATCACCAAACAAGGACAAACTCCGCTACGTCCTTCGGATCCTTTTTCTGGCGTCAAACAATGTCGCCGAATACGAAGCTTGCTTACATGGCGTACGACTAGCCGTCGAACTGGGGGTCAAGCGCCTCTATGTCTACGGCGACTCCGCTTTGGTCATCAACCAGCTCAACAAGGAGTGGGACGCAACCCACGAGAAGATGGATCTCTACTGCAAAGAAATTCGCAAATGGGAAACTAACTTCTATGGCATAGAGTACATCCACGTGGTCCGGGATAAGAACCAAGCAGCAGATGCGTTGTCAAAGTTAGGCTCGTCTCGGGCCCAAATCCCGCGGGGTATTTTCGTCCAGGACATCCATGAGCCGAGCGTAAGCCCCCCCCTGGTCGACAAGCAACCCACCGAGGCAATGCTCATAGATGACGCCACTCCGACAACCGGTGGGCGTGACTGGCGTACCCCGTTCATCAAATACATCTCAGACGGGACAGGTTTTCAGGACAAAACAGAGAACGAGCGTCTCATCCGACGATCAAAGAACTACATCCTGGTCGACGGAAAACTCATGCGGAAAAACGCAAGCTCCGAGGTACTGCTCAAGTGCATACCCCAAGACGATGGTATCAAGCTCTTGGAGGACATACACGCCGGATCCTGCGGCAACCACGCCGCATCTAGAACGCTGGTCGGAAAGGCTTTCCGAGCAGGTTTTTATTGGCCAACCGCGGTCAGCGACGCAGAAAAACTGGTTCGGCATTGCGAAGGATGTCAGTTTTTCGCTAAGAGGACCCACGTACCTGCCCATGAAATTCAAACCATCCCGTCGTCCTGGCCCTTTGCTTGCTGGGGGCTTGACATGATCGGACCATTTAAACCAGCCCCGGGCAACTTCAAGTTTGTCTTCGTGTTAATCGACAAGTTCTCCAAGTGGATTGAATACATGCCCCTGGTCAAGGCAACCTCCGAGAAGGCTGTGGAATTCCTCAATCAAATCATACACAGATTCGGCATCCCGAACAGCATAATCACCGACCTGGGCACTCAGTTTACTGGCACCACTTTTTGGGATTTCTGCGATGACAGAGGCATAGTCATAAAATATGTGTCAGTGGCACATCCACGTGCCAACGGTCAAGTTGAACGTGCTAACGGAATGATCGTCGACGCCCTAAAGAAAAGGTTGTACACCGAGAACGACAGAGCACCCGGTCGATGGATGAAAGAATTGCCGGCAGTGGTCTGGGGCCTCCGAACTCAGACCAGTCGAAACACAGGGGTGTCTCCCTACTTCATGGTGTACGGCGCAGAGGCGGTCTTGCCGTCTGACATACACTTCGGATCTCCTAGAATCGAGCACTTCGACCAGGCGACCGCCGACAACGCCAGAGAACTCGAAATCAATTGCATGGAGGAAAAGCGTTTAGTTTCATGTCTCCGAACAGCAAAATATCTCGCGGCAGTCAGGCGATACTACAACAGGAACGTCAAGGACCGTTCCTTCGTGGTCGGCGATCTGGTGCTTCGATGGAAAACAAGCCAGGAGGGAATGCACAAGTTATCCACTCCCTGGGAAGGACCCTTCGTGGTGACCGAGGTCACACGACCTACGTCCTACAGATTGGCATACCCAGACGGAACACGAGTGCCTAACTCTTGGCACATCGACAAACTGCGACGTTTCTATCCATAAAGTTTTAATGACTTTCTTTTGTAAGTATCTTATAATTTTTGATAATAAAATTCTCTATTTTTCGCCTATATCTTGTCATACACAGCACTCGGCAAAACTCCTGCAATGGATGCTCTTGGCGACAACCAAGACAAATACGGTGACACGTCACTCAGATAGTTTTACAGCGCTCAAAACAACAGTCATGACAAAAAGAAAACTTTATTACAAACTTTACATACAAAGTTTACAATAAATACCCTGACGGGCAGATACTAGTCTATTCCTACAGACTACTTTATTGGCCTAGCTGCTCGGGCTGATCACCCGCCTGGCCCTGCTGCCCGAACGAAGGGGTCGGGGCCACCGGCGCCTGGCTGGTCGAGACCGCAGGCGTCGACCGCCCATCTCCAGCAACGGACGCGCCCGACAACTCCCTGGCCGACCTATCTGAGCTCGGCTGGTCTGGAGGAGTGGCCGTTCCGCACAGGTTGATGTCGCCGATCACTGTCGACGACAAGTCCAGCAGACTACCCCGAAGTTCGTCCGCTTCCTGTGGGCCGACTTCCTTCGGGTACCCCTTCTCCAGCCTGCTCAAGTCGACCAGGGGGTAGTGGGCGCGTACCATGCTGAGGACGTGCGCGCCGGCAAACTCCCCGGCGTCCTTCACAAACTGCTGGAGCCAGTCCCACGCCCGTTGCGCCTTCTCGACCGGGGTCAACTGCGGCGCGCGGGGCTGGCTCTCCGGGAGCTCGGGACTGATCAGGTCCAGGACCGGGGACACTCCCTTCCAGATCCTGCAACAGTTGACCTTCCAGGAGTCCCGGTCCTTGATCAGGTCATCCAGGTGCTTTTTGGAGTTCACCTTGAGCACTGCAAACGAAACGAAACGTTACTTTCGGCATACCAGACAAGCAAAGGGGCAGGCAGCAACCAACAAGGCGGCACCCATTACCAGCTAACTCCCGGTCTTTTTGACCCAATTCCTCTTCCGCTCGCCGCCCGGACTCCTGTGCACTGGCGAGCTGTTGGCCAAGCTGCTCCTTCTCTTGTTGGAGGCTCGCCACCTCCTCCTCCAAGTCTGCGTGAATCCTAAACTGGTCAGCAAAGCAAACTATACAAGTACGCGAAACTGCTCGGAGCGTGTGACTAACCTTCCTGCAGCCGGTACTGGTCGGCCAGACGACGAGCGAGGTCGAGACGACGCTCCTTTTCGGCGCTCATCTCGACCACCTTCTCCCCGACCTCCGCCCGCAACCGGTCTACCTCCGCGGCAAGGGCCTTGTTCTCGGCCATGACGCTTTCTATCTGGTCAAAACACCGTTTCCGGTACTTCGCCGTTTTCATTACGTCCTACAAAGCAAGCATATAACGATCAAGCAAGACAAGGCAAAAGAATGCGCAGCAGTACAAAAAGCCGCTTACCTTGACTTCGTCGACAAGGCGTTTGGCCGCGCGCTCCACCCTGGCGGCCTCTTCGGTCTCGGCGACCTCCTCATGACCGATAAAGTGATCCCCGCGTTGGCGCCACACATACACGTGTTGGCGGCCATCACGGGGACGACCCTCGATCTCCTCCACCTCGTCGTCGGAGGCCGCCCGGGTTTCTTCCTCCTGTGCTGCGTCACCCCCGGTGGTGGTCCCAGGCATTACTGGCCCTTGGACCAGACCTGGGGAGCCCGCAGCCGAAGAGGCTCCTGCTCGGGGCAGCGGGGGGACTTCACTCCCCCCGGCAGGAGGAGCGGTCGGAGATCTCCCCTTCTCCGAGGAGTCAGTTGGGGGAGCCTCTCCAGCCCTGGTCGGGCTGCTTGTTGTCGGCGCCGCGCTCGAGAGCCCCTCGGTGCTCCCAGGCGCGACTGCAGCTGTTGGCTGCTCTGTGGTCTGGGGGGCTGCATCCCCAGAACCGCGGGCAGGCTCGCCCGTTCCCTGGCCGGCAGTTTGGCCAGGGTCGACATCCGATGCCGCACTGCAGGAACAAAAGTTAAAAAAAAAGAGGAGTCCAAAATACGTAAGTCGAACACTTACAGGTCTGACCGACGATGGGTCGCGGTGAACCTCCTCCTCGCCCGACCGGTCGGCACCTGTGCCCCCACCTCGGCAACTTGCGGGGCAGCGGCGCCGCTGGCCACTCGATCAGTGGCGACCGGCGCAGTGTCTGGGCGGCTCCGAGGCCGTCGGACCAACGACGGCGCAGCCTCCTCGTCGTCGTCGTCGTCGTCGACGATCCGCACGAGCCGACGACGCTTCGGCGCTTGGCTGCTCTCCGCCGGTAGGTCTGCTGGCAGCTCCGGTGTCGGCAAGGGATCCGCCGACAATGGCCTTTTCCCCGCTACCCTCTCCTCGGAGGTCGGGACGGGGCGGGCTCGGTCTTCCTCACTGCTGGTGTAATGAGTACACCGAGCAGCGTCCTCCTCTGGCGGGACCTCTCCCGCAGGATTTTCCATCCCCGGCGCCAGTGATACATACACCACGCACCGGTCGACATCACCGACCTGCAAAAGCAACAGAGATGAGTCAACTACAGACGATATACGAATGATCAAACGGAGTCTGCTACATACCTTTGGTGCTGGTCGTCCTAACTTGAAGGCTTGCACCCGATCACTGCCACGGGTGAAGCCCCCATCCGCGAAGTTAAACAGCTCGTTCAACAGCTGTTGTACCTCCGCTTTCTCCAAGATCTCCGACCGCATCCTGGTCGGGTCTGCGCTTCCGGCATACTCGTACGCCGAGTGCACCCTCTTCTGGCAGGGCATCACCCGGCGGCAAATGAAGTTGCCGACCACGCCAAGCCCATCCAGGCGCGACCAGTCGATCAGCTTCATCAGATCCGCCACTTGACCGTCGAACTCTGGGCGGTCGGTCCAGCTCGTCCTCTTCTCGGGAATGTATCCCACGTCGCAGAACGTGGAGCTGCCCGGTTCCTCCCTGACGTAGAACCACTTCCTGTACCATTCGGTCAAGGAAGTGTTCCATGGGCAGTGCAGGTAGCGATTCTTCATCCCATCACGAAGGTTGAGGTATACTCCACCTGCAACCTTGGAGCCTCCAACTGCTCCCTTCTTCCTCAAGAAGAAAAGGTATCGGAAAAGATCGAAGTGCGGCTCTATGCCAACATAGGCCTCGCACAGGTGGATGAAGGTGGAAACAAGGAGAATTGAGTTCGGGTGCAGATTGCAAATCCCGATCTCATAGTACAAAAGAAGACCTTGAAGAAAAGGATGGACAGGAACACCAAAGCCTCTCTTAACGAAATCCTCAAAAACGACGATCTCACCGGCGCGAGGGTCGGGGTAGCTCTCCCCCTCCGGTGCCCTCCAGCCGCCGAGCTCTACGCCGTGCAGAAGCTCCATATCGACGAGGTCACCAAGAGATTTTGTGGTGCTGCGAGACTTCTTCCACTCCTTGGCCATCAGTTCGGCCCTCTTCCTGGAGTCGCTCTTCGCCATTAGAGGTGCGAATGTGGGCTGGAGTTAGGAAGATGCAGGAGATTGGAGAAGATGAGAGCGTAAGGTTTGAAGGCAATGGCAGGAGAAGCGGTACAGGCGGCCCTATTAGGCCCTTATAAACCCGCGACCCCACCTCTCCCACTTCCTGTGTTCTCGGGAAGTGGGCAGGCCATGCGGCGGACGCGGCGTTTCGGTTTACAATGATTATAGACAATTAATGCGGCGGAGTTTTCGTACCAATTGATGGTTTCCTTTTCTCAAACCATGCAAAGAGCGGTTGTACAGTTGCCAGGTGCAGCTTTTCATGCATCCGTCTGACATATCGTCAGGAGACCCCGTCACGTCAACTTTAACTGGAAAGATTTTTTCAAAAGTAAGAAGACACATACGCCAGTGAGTCAGCAATTCGGGGACTGCACCGACCACCGAGCACTCGACGCTCGGGGACTGGTCGCCCAGTCTATCAGCTCGGAACTTCAAGGACTGCACCGACCACCGAGCACTCGACGCTCGGGGACTGGTCGCCCAGTCTATCAGCTCGGAACTTCAAGGACTGCACCGACCACCGAGCACTCGACGCTCGGGGACTGGTTGCCCAGTCTGTCAACTCAGAACTTCAAGGACTACACCGACCACCGAGCACTCGACGCTCGGGGACTAGTCGCTCAGTCTATCAGCTCAAAACTTTAAAGCATGCACCGACCACTGAGCACTCGATGCTCGGGGACTGGTCGTACAGTATAGCAACATATAATTCCAAGAAGCACACTAAGTGCCTGGGGACTGGCCGATTGGTCTTTTCGATTGCAGACGAGCATGACATGCTCGGGGACTGGTAAATTCAATTTTTTAGACCTTGCTACAAGGCTCATACTTCGCCTTCCAGCAAGCTCGGGGACTACATCGGTACGATGCATCTAGCGATGCATCTCAGTCTCAAAACTACTTTGGGGAATTTTCTTTTGACCCTGGCACCACGTGCCTACACCACCTACTACCAGGCTCGGGGACTAAGTGGGCACACTTCACCTGGCGGTGAATTTGCTTGCTTTTTTGATGCTTCTACCTTTCGAAAAGGCAAAGTGGGCACACTTCACCAGGAAAGAAATTTTTTTTAGAGCACCATGCATTCTTCGAACAACCTGCTTCTTCGATGTCAACGTTGATCAACTGTCTTTCGAGTTGGTCAAGGAACCGTTGCAACTGTTTGGGCGATTTCCCCGCTTATTGAAGACGACAAGCCTCGCTGGTCGAAGAAGCTCAAGACGGCGTGTTGCATCACAATACATGGCGCTCGGGGACTAGCTGTGGGGGTATAAACCCCTATACCCTTACGGCTAGACTTCAGCCAGGAAGCTTGGCCCACTACGAGACGAGTTCAAGGCTTGATCCGACAGCCCGAGTTTCGCGCAAGGAAACAAGACGTGGAGATCAAGCAGGATTCTAGTCGGTTAGAATAGGAATTGATATCGAATTATCCATGGCAATTGTAACCGACTAGGATTAGTTTCCAGATCTGTAACCCTGCCCTCCAGACTATATAAGGAGGGGCAAGGGACCCCCCTAGGACACATCATATTCTCTCAGCACAAATCAATACAACCAGACGCAGGACGTAGGTATTACGCCAACTCGGCGGCCGAACCTGGATAAAAAGCTTGTCCATGTCTTGCGTCACCATCGAGTTCGTAGTTTGCGCACCGTCTACCGATAAACTACTACCGTGGGCATACCCCAAGGTAGACTGCCGACTAGCTTTCGTCGATAGTGGCGCGCCAGGTAGGGGGTGTGCGTACAGCTCTCCTAGACGAACAAGATGGCCATCATCCCAAACTTCGTGGCCATGGCGGGCGGCTTCACGTTCACCGTCAGCTTCAACAGCTTCACCACCACGACCGCGAAGGAGGCGTAGATCCAATCTGTGCCGATCACTTCTTCTCCGACGTCGGCTGCAGCTCCAACCACGCTGGCTACGACTTCGACCACACCAGCAACGTTTCCGACCACGCCGACAACGCGTCGCACGCTTCCCTGCTACAAAGGGAGGTAGATCGACAACACCGACCTGCTCGGGCCATCGACCGAATTGTTTGGCCTACTTGCTTTGACCACCAGTCGCAATAATAATCGCCGCGAAGAACGACGCTATGACAACAGCGACCACCGTCATGACAAGTCGAAAAGCTCGAGGGCCGGACAATTTTGTCGTCACCGACCAGACTTTCATCCAAAGATAAGTACACTTCTAATATCTTATTTATTTTTGGCATAATATTTTTTATTATCCTTCAAAAACAACTTTTTGTTTAGCCACACTAGTTTTTTCTCCTACACGAGCTTTCCAGAGCCGGTACTGTCTCCGACTCCTCCCTACACGTGCACGAGATCCGCCCTCTGCGTTCCGGGTGGTCGGCAGTAGCTCTCTGGCGAGGCTGGCAATCCCACGCGTGTCTAGGTTCCGCACCTCATGCTGATTGTTGGCTAGACCAGAGCTGGTACAAGCTCTAGGATGAATTAACTACTTGTGCTAATTTTATAACAAAAAGTCTAAAACTTATCTCAGTGCTGATTTTTTATCTAGAGTTTATTTATACATCATGTACTACCTATTTTCTCTATATTTATTTTTCAGGAGTTTGGCCCAGTCGACAAGCTACGCTCGGGGACTCGTCGACTATTCCCTACGCTGTGCCCGGGGACTGCTCCGACCACCGAGCACGTTTACGTTCCTAACCACGCTCGGGGACTTGTCGACTACTCTCTATGCTATGCTCGAAGACTGTGCCGACCACCGAGCACGTTTACGTTCCCAACCACGCTCGGGGACTTGTCCACCGGTCCCTACGCCGTGCTCGGGGACTGTGCCGACCACCGAGCACTATACGCTCGGGGACTGGTCGACCAGCTCACCAATTTAAGAGCTTGGGGACTGCACCGACCACCGAGCACTATACGCTCGGGGACTGGTCGACCAGCCCACCAATTTGAGAATTCGGGGACTGTACCGACCACCGAGCGTTCTATGCTCGGGGACTGGTCGATTAGTCTATTCAATTGCATACGAGCATGATATGCTCGGGGACTAGTAAATTCAATTTTTTAGACCTTGCTACAAGGCTCATACTTCGCCTTCCAGCAAGCTCGGGGACTACATCGGTACGATGCATCTGGCGATGCATCTCAGTTTCATAATTTCTTTGAGGACTTTTCTTTTGACCCTGGCACCACGTGCCTACGTCACCTACTACCAGGCTCGGGGACTAAGTGGGCACACTTCACCTTGCGGTGAATATGCTTGCTTTTTGAAAGACTATACTTTTCAGAAAAGTAAAGTGGGCACACTTCACCAGGAAAGAAATCTTTTTTAATTAAGAGCACCATGCATTCTTCGAACAACCTGCTTCTTTGATGTCAATGTTGATCAACTGTCTTTTGAGTTGGTCAAAATACCGTTGCAACTGTTTGGGCGACTTTCCTGTTTATTGAAGACGTCAAGCCTCGCTGATCGAAGAAGCTCAAGACGGCGTGTTACATCACAATACATGGTGCTCGGGGACTAGCTGTGGGGGTATAAACCCCTATACCCTCACGGGCCTATATGGGCCGCACCATCAGAGGTGGCTCGGCCCACAAGATGAAGACGTGCGGCGCACGACTGGTCGGCGTGCACCGCAAGGCTACAAGATATTGTACCAAATAGGATACTTTGCTTGTAACTCTGTCCCTTCAGGATATATAAGGAGGGGCAGGGGTCCCTAGAGAACAAGTCACACACAACACATCATATTCTCTCAGCACAAATCAATACAACCAGACGCAGGACGTAGGTATTACGCCAACTCGGCGGCCGAACCTGGATAAAAAGCTTGTCCGTGTCTTGCGTCACCATCGAGTTCGTAGTTTGCGCACCGTCTACCGATAAACTACTACCGTGGGCATACCCCAAGGTAGACTGCCGACTAGCTTTCGTCGACAACAGCTCAACAGCAAGGAAGTGAAGGAATTTGCAAGAAGCTGGAAGCAGTCACAACCAGTCGCAATCAGTTAAATCCAGTGTGTAGCCCAACAGCAGGCAGGTGAAAGAGAGCTGAAATCAGTTGCAGCTAGTTAGAACCAGTTGAAAGAATTTACAGCTGTTGTGCGCTCTCTGTCTCGTGCGTGAGAAGGAATAGGCAGGGACCATGCTTGCATACGTGCATGTGGTTGAGCTCTTGCCATAATAAATGAGAGAGAGGTGATTTGCATGACTGCATGCAAGTGTGAACACATCTTGATAAAAGGAGGCAGCCATTGACCTTTGCTCTTCATAGAGTGGTCTACTCAAATACAAGGAGGTACTAATTTTCTCTGTTGTGCAGCTCGTCCCATTTGAAGTGGAGAAGTGGCAGGAGTGCATGCGCATGGACTGCAGGGTTGCAGCTCTTTGCCACTTGCTCATTTATTTGATGGGGCTAAGTGCTGAGAAAATATAGAGAGCCACTCAATGCCTGTGTTGCTGCCCGTTGTGGCAAACGGTGCTGTAGTTGCCCGTTGGGAGAGCTGGCTGGCCAAATAAATTAGGCCGAGCGCTCCATTTCCTTGCTCTCTGTCTCTTGCACCTTCAGAATACAGAACGCTTCACTTCTTTCTTTCCAGAGAACAGAGAACTCGAGCTCCCCTCTTCTATCTCTCCAAAGTGCTAATCCTACGAGAGATTTTTGAGAGGCCTGCGTGATTGATCCAGTGAGCTCGTGAGCATCTGCTCCCTCTCCTCTCCCTCTCATAGCTTGGTGCTCATCTGAGAGAGGATTGAGGGAAACCCTAGGTGCATTTGAAACTGCATTTTCTTGTGGCACTAGGTGATTATTGTGATTGTGGATTTCTTATTACTCTTGGTGATTGTCGTCACCTAGACGGTTGTGGATTTATTGATTGGTGAGGGGATTTGGTGATTGTGTCCGCCCCAATCAAGGTGATATTTGTGAGGGGTTCTTGGGCTTATTCCCCGGCGGAGTGCCAAAAGCCACTTTAGTGGATTGCTCGTGTCATTGAGCTACCTCACTTGTGGGTAGGTTCTTGTGGCGCCCATTTATTGGGCTAGGTTTGTGAAACACCTATTAGCCGCCGAACCACCAAGTGTTGGTCGACACAACGGGGACTAGCGTGAATATTGTGATTGATATTCTCCCGATGAATATATTGATATACATTGTGATTGATTCATCCTCTACACATCGGTATAATTATCTCTCATCTCTTTACCTTCTTGCAAATTAGTTGTAGCTAGTATTTCCTAGTTTTAGCTAGTTGTAACTAGTTGTAAAGAGTAGTGACATAGCCTTTGCTTGTGCCTAGAGATCATAGAAATTAGAATTATTGGATAGGTGGCTTGCAACTCTTGTAGAGCTAGAGCAAAATTGCTTTACGCCTTTTGTTATATTAATCCTTTGCTCTAGTGCCTTGTAGATTTTTTAAATAGGCTATTCACCCCCCTCTAGCCATATTTGGACCTTTCAAGTGGTATCAGAGCCGTGGTCACCGTTTAATCAATGCTTAACAACCTTCGGTGTCAAAAGATGGCTCAAATTGTGTTCAACCATGTGGGGGGCAAACCACCGTTCTTTGATGGTACATGCTATGATTATTGGAAAAGAAAAATGAAGATGTATTTGGGTTCAATCAATGATCAAGTGTGGGATGTGACTGAGAGTGATTTTGTGATTCTTGATCCCACCAATCTCACCAACCAAGATAAAGCAAACAAGCAATGCAACACTATGGCTCTCAACACTATATATAATGCAATTGATTCAAAGGTGTTTGAGCAAATCAAAGATTGTGATAGAGCAAGTGAAGTGTGGAAGAGATTAGAGGAAACATATGAGGGCACACCGGCGGTCAAGAGTGCAAAATTGTATATTCTCAAGGATAAATTGACAAGCTTCAAGATGAAGGATGATGAGAGCATTCCGGAAATGTTCCATAGATTACAAGTAATTGTGAATGATTTGAAGGCCTTGGGTGAGAAGATAAGTGATGATGATGTATCCCATCGGTTCTTGATGTGCTTACCTCCAAGATTTGAGACACTTAGATTAATCATTATAAGAGGAGGATTGAAAGAGCTTACCCCTAACTAAATACTAGGTTATGTCGTGACACAAGAGACATACCGTGTGGAAAGGGAAGGGGTTGGCCAAGAAGAGAAGAAGGATGAAGACAAGAAAAAGAAAAGTGTGGCATTCAAGGCTAGTTCATCCAAGAGCAAGGGCAAAGCAAAGAAAGATGAATCAAGTGAAGATGAGGAAGCTAGTGACGTTGATGATGAAGCACTAGCTCTCTTTGTGCGCAAGTTTGGCAAATTTATGAAGAAGAAGGGCTATGGTGCAAGAAAAAGAAGAGACCAAAATAAGAGCAAAGAATATGTGAGAAGATGCTACAAATGCAAGAGCAAGGATCATGTTGTAGCAAATTGTCCATATAATAGTGATAATGATGAGAATGAGAAGAAGGAAAAGAAAGAAAAGAAGGAGAAGAAAATGATATTCCAAAAGAAGAAGAAGGGTGGCGGCTATGTGGTGACTTGGGATAGTAATGCTTCTTCAGATAATGATGATTCTAGTGATGATGATGATAAGAAATCCAAGAAGAAGGCACTTGCAAGCATCGCCATCAACAACATGACTTCTCTCTTCAACACTCCTTCGACATGCCTCATGGCTAAACCCACTAAGGTACAATATGATGAAAGTGATGATGATTGTGAAAGTGATGATTGTAGGAGTGATGATGATAGTGATGATGAGTCAAAGGAGGAACTCATGGACATGTTGGAGAAAGCCCACACATGTCTTGAGATGAAAAGAAAGGAGTGCAAAGAGTTGCGGAAAGAGCTTAAAGCTCTTAAGCAATCCTTTGATGATATCCAAGCGTCTCATGAGAGTCTAAAGGAAGACCATGAGGAGCTTGGCAATGCTCACTATAAGCTTGAAAAGGCTCACTCCTTACTCCTCGAGCAAGCTAAGAAGGAGGAAGTTATTGCGACTTGTGACAAGGGCTCTACTTGTGA
>NC_012879.2:18222981-18224132 GCF_000003195.3 Sorghum bicolor | reverse complement strand
GCTATTTGGGTACCAAAGAGCTTAGTCACTACCCTTCAAGGACCCAAGAAAGTTTGGGTACCTAAAAGGAATTAATTTTATTTTGTAGGTGAATTATAAAGCCAGAGGAAGGCATTGGGTTCTTGATAGTGGGTGCACTCAACACATGACCGGTGATTCAAGAATGTTCAATTCAATCAACACAAATGATAATGATGGAATTCATAGTATAACATTTGGTGATAATGGAAAAGGCAAGATCAAAGGGCTTGGTAAGATTGCAATATCCAATGATTTGAGCATTTCCAATGTGCTACTAGTAGAGAGCTTGAACTTCAACCTATTGTCAGTAGCACAACTTTGTGATCTTGGTTTCAAGTGCATATTTGGTGTGGATGATGTAGAAATCATAAGTGTAGATGGCTCTAACTTGATATTCAAAGGATTTAGATATGAGAATCTATACTTGGTTGATTTCAATGCTAGTGAAACTCAATTATCAACATGTTTGCTCACTAAATCTAGCATGGGTTGGTTATGGCATAGAAGGCTTGGTCATGTTGGAATGAAACAATTGAACAAGTTGATAAAGCATGATCTAGTTAGAGGCTTGAAAGATGTCACATTTGAGAAAGATAAGCTATGTAGTGCATGTCAAGCCGGAAAGCAAGTTGGTAACACACATCCTAAGAAGAGCATCATGAGCACATCTAAGGCATTTGATCTATTGCACATGGATTTATTTGGACCAACAACATACACTAGCATTGGTGGAAATAAATATGGCTTTGTGATAGTGGATGATTTTACAAGATATACATGGGTATTCTTTCTTGTTGATAAGAGTGATGTTTTTGCAACTTTTAAATCATTTTTCAAGAGAGTACACAATGAGTTTGAAACAACCATCAAGAGAGTGAGAAGTGACAATGGTAGTGAATTTAAGAATACAAGAATTGATGAGTTATGTGATGAGTTTGGAATTAAGCATCAATTCTCGGCTAAATATACTCCACAATCAAATGGCCTCGTTGAGCGGAAGAATAGAACTTTAATTGATATGGCAAGGTCTATGCTTAGTGAATACAATGTTAGTCATTCTTTTTGGGCCGAAGCTATCAACACGGCTTGCTACTATAGCAACCGCCTATATTGCCATCCCTATGTGGAGA